>NW_026601429.1:0-52156 GCF_029448725.1 Salvelinus fontinalis
ACTATAGGTTTATACTACCCAGTGTCAGCAGTAGACTATAGGTCTATACTACCCTGTGTCAGCAGTAGTCTATAGGTCTATACTACCCTGTGTCAGCAGTAGTCTATAGGTCTATACTACCCTGTGTCAGCAGTAGACTATAGGTCTATACTACCCTGTGTCAGCAGTAGTCTATACTACCCTGTGTCAGCAGTAGTCTATACTACCCTGTGTCAGCAGTAGACTATAGGTCTATACTACCCTGTGTCAGCAGTAGTCTATAGGTCTATACTACCCTGTGTCAGCAGTAGTCTATAGGTCTATACTACCCTGTGTCAGCAGTAGTCTATAGGTTTATACTACCCTGTGTCAGCAGTAGACTATAGGTCTATACTACCCTGTGTCAGCAGTAGACTATACTACCCTGTGTCAGCAGTAGTCTATACTACCCTGTGTCAGCAGTAGTCTATAGGTCTATACTACCCTGTATCAGCAGTAGACTATAGGTCTATACTACCCTGTGTCAGCAGTAGACTATAGGTCTATACTACCCTGTGTCAGCAGTAGTCTATAGGTCTATACTACCCTGTATCAGCAGTAGACTATAGGTCTATACTACCCTGTATCAGCAGTAGACTATAGGTCTATACTACCCTGTGTCAGCAGTAGACTATAGGTCTATACTACCCTGTGTCAGCAGTAGTCTATACTACCCTGTGTCAGCAGTAGTCTATAGGTCTATACTACCCTGTGTCAGCAGTAGACTATAGGTCTATACTACCCTGTGTCAGCAGTAGTCTATACTACCCTGTGTCAGCAGTAGTCTATACTACCCTGTGTCAGCAGTAGTCTATACTACCCTGTGTCAGCAGTAGTCTATACTACCCTGTGTCAGCAGTAGTCCATACTACCCTGTGTCAGCAGTAGACTATAGGTCTATACTACCCTGTGTCAGCAGTAGTCTATACTACCCTGTGTCAGCAGTAGTCTATAGGTCTATACTACCCTGTGTCAGCAGTAGTCTATAGGTCTATACTACCCTGTGTCAGCAGTAAACTATAGGTCTATACTACCCAGTGTCAGCAGTAGACTATAGGTCTATACTACCCTGTGTCAGCAGTAGTCTATAGGTCTATACTACCCTGTGTCAGCAGTAGTCTATAGGTCTATACTACCCTGTGTCAGCAGTAGACTATAGGTCTATACTACCCTGTGTCAGCAGTAGTCTATACTACCCTGTGTCAGCAGTAGTCTATACTACCCTGTGTCAGCAGTAGACTATAGGTCTATACTACCCTGTGTCAGCAGTAGTCTATAGGTCTATACTACCCTGTGTCAGCAGTAGACTATAGGTCTATACTACCCTGTGTCAGCAGTAGACTATACTACCCTGTGTCAGCAGTAGTCTATACTACCCTGTGTCAGCAGTAGTCTATACTACCCTGTGTCAGCAGTAGTCTATACTACCCTGTGTCAGCAGTAGTCTATACTACCCAGTGTCAGCAGTAGTCTATACTACCCTGTGTCAGCAGTAGTCTATAGGTCTATACTACCCTGTGTCAGCAGTAGTCTATAGGTCTATACTACCCTGTGTCAGCAGTAAACTATAGGTCTATACTACCCAGTGTCAGCAGTAGACTATAGGTCTATACTACCCTGTGTCAGCAGTAGTCTATAGGTCTATACTACCCTGTGTCAGCAGTAGTCTATAGGTCTATACTACCCTGTGTCAGCAGTAGACTATAGGTCTATACTACCCTGTGTCAGCAGTAGTCTATACTACCCTGTGTCAGCAGTAGTCTATACTACCCTGTGTCAGCAGTAGACTATAGGTCTATACTACCCTGTGTCAGCAGTAGTCTATAGGTCTATACTACCCTGTGTCAGCAGTAGTCTATAGGTCTATACTACCCTGTGTCAGCAGTAGTCTATAGGTTTATACTACCCTGTGTCAGCAGTAGACTATAGGTCTATACTACCCTGTGTCAGCAGTAGACTATACTACCCTGTGTCAGCAGTAGTCTATACTACCCTGTGTCAGCAGTAGTCTATAGGTCTATACTACCCTGTATCAGCAGTAGACTATAGGTCTATACTACCCTGTGTCAGCAGTAGACTATAGGTCTATACTACCCTGTGTCAGCAGTAGTCTATAGGTCTATACTACCCTGTATCAGCAGTAGACTATAGGTCTATACTACCCTGTATCAGCAGTAGACTATAGGTCTATACTACCCTGTGTCAGCAGTAGACTATAGGTCTATACTACCCTGTGTCAGCAGTAGTCTATACTACCCTGTGTCAGCAGTAGTCTATAGGTCTATACTACCCTGTGTCAGCAGTAGTCTATAGGTCTATACTACCCTGTGTCAGCAGTAGACTATAGGTCTATACTACCCTGTGTCAGCAGTAGTCTATACTACCCTGTGTCAGCAGTAGTCTATACTACCCTGTGTCAGCAGTAGTCTATACTACCCTGTGTCAGCAGTAGTCTATACTACCCTGTGTCAGCAGTAGTCTATACTACCCTGTGTCAGCAGTAGACTATAGGTCTATACTACCCTGTGTCAGCAGTAGTCTATACTACCCTGTGTCAGCAGTAGTCTATAGGTCTATACTACCCTGTGTCAGCAGTAGTCTATAGGTCTATACTACCCTGTGTCAGCAGTAAACTATAGGTCTATACTACCCAGTGTCAGCAGTAGACTATAGGTCTATACTACCCTGTGTCAGCAGTAGTCTATAGGTCTATACTACCCTGTGTCAGCAGTAGTCTATAGGTCTATACTACCCTGTGTCAGCAGTAGACTATAGGTCTATACTACCCTGTGTCAGCAGTAGTCTATACTACCCTGTGTCAGCAGTAGTCTATACTACCCTGTGTCAGCAGTAGACTATAGGTCTATACTACCCTGTGTCAGCAGTAGTCTATAGGTCTATACTACCCTGTGTCAGCAGTAGTCTATAGGTCTATACTACCCTGTGTCAGCAGTTGTCTATAGGTTTATACTACCCTGTGTCAGCAGTAGACTATAGGTCTATACTACCCTGTGTCAGCAGTAGACTATACTACCCTGTGTCAGCAGTAGTCTATACTACCCTGTGTCAACAGTAGTCTATAGGTCTATACTACCCTGTATCAGCAGTAGACTATAGGTCTATACTACCCTGTGTCAGCAGTAGACTATAGGTCTATACTACCCTGTGTCAGCAGTAGTCTATAGGTCTATACTACCCTGTATCAGCAGTAGACTATAGGTCTATACTACCCTGTATCAGCAGTAGACTATAGGTCTATACTACCCTGTGTCAGCAGTAGACTATAGGTCTATACTACCCTGTGTCAGCAGTAGTCTATACTACCCTGTGTCAGCAGTAGTCTATAGGTCTATACTACCCTGTGTCAGCAGTAGTCTATAGGTCTATACTACCCTGTGTCAGCAGTAGACTATAGGTCTATACTACCCTGTGTCAGCAGTAGTCTATACTACCCTGTGTCAGCAGTAGTCTATAGGTCTATACTACCCTGTGTCAGCAGTAGTCTATAGGTCTATACTACCCTGTGTCAGCAGTAGTCTATAGGTCTATACTACCCTGTGTCAGCAGTAGACTATAGGTCTACACTACCCTGTGTCAGCAGTAGACTATACTACCCTGTGTCAGCAGTAGTCTATACTACCCTGTGTCAGCAGTAGTCTATACTACCCTGTGTCAGCAGTAGTCTATACTACCCTGTGTCAGCAGTAGTCTATACTACCCTGTGTCAGCAGTAGTCTATACTACCCTGTGTCAGCAGTAGACTATACTACCCTGTGTCAGCAGTAGTCTATAGGTCTATACTACCCTGTGTCAGCAGTAGACTATAGGTCTATACTACCCTGTGTCAGCAGTAGACTATACTACCCTGTGTCAGTAGTTGTCTATACTACCCTGTGTCAGCAGTAGTCTATAGGTCTATACTACCCTGTGTCAGCAGTAGTATATAGGTCTATACTACCCTGTGTCAGCAGTAGTCTATAGGTCTATACTACCCTGTGTCAGCAGTAGTATATAGGTCTATACTACCCTGTGTCAGCAGTAGTCTATAGGTCTATACTACCCTGTGTCAGCAGTAGTCTATAGGTCTATACTACCCTGTGTCAGCAGTAGACTATACTACCCTGTGTCAGCAGTAGTCTATAGGTCTATACTACCCTGTGTCAGCAGTAGTCTATAGGTCTATACTACCCTGTGTCAGCAGTAGTCTATAGGTCTATACTACCCTGTGTCAGCAGTAGACTATAGGTCTACACTACCCTGTGTCAGCAGTAGACTATACTACCCTGTGTCAGCAGTAGTCTATACTACCCTGTGTCAGCAGTAGTCCATACTACCCTGTGTCAGCAGTAGTCTATACTACCCTGTGTCAGCAGTAGTCTATACTACTCTGTGTCAGCAGTAGTCTATACTACCCTGTGTCAGCAGTAGACTATACTACCCTGTGTCAGCAGTAGTCTATAGGTCTATACTACCCTGTGTCAGCAGTTGTCTATACTACCCTGTGTCAGCAGTAGTCTATAGGTCTATACTACCCTGTGTCAGCAGTAGTATATAGGTCTATACTACCCTGTGTCAGCAGTAGTCTATAGGTCTATACTACCCTGTGTCAGCAGTAGTATATAGGTCTATACTACCCTGTGTCAGCAGTAGACTATAGGTCTATACTACCCTGTGTCAGCAGTAGTCTATAGGTCTATACTACCCTGTGTCAGCAGTAGACTATAGGTCTATACTACCCTGTGTCAGCAGTAGACTATACTACCCTGTGTCAGCAGTAGTCTATAGGTCTATACTACCCTGTGTCAGCAGTAGTCTATAGGTCTATACTACCCTGTGTCAGCAGTAGACTATAGGTCTATACTACCCTGTGTCAGCAGTAGACTATACTACCCTGTGTCAGCAGTAGTCTATAGGTCTATACTACCCTGTGTCAGCAGTAGTCTATAGGTCTATACTACCCTGTGTCAGCAGTAGTCTATAGGTCTATGCTACCCTGTGTCAGCAGTAGTCTATAGGTATATACTACCCTGTGTCAGCAGTAGTCTATAGGTCTATACTACCCTGTGTCAGCAGTAGTCTATAGGTCTATACTACCCTGTGTCAGCAGTAGACTATAGGTCTATACTACCCTGTGTCAGCAGTAGACTATACTACCCTGTGTCAGCAGTAGTCTATACTACCCTGTGTCAGCAGTAGTCTATACTACCCTGTGTCAGCAGTAGTCTATACTACCCTGTGTCAGCAGTAGACTATAGGTCTATACTACCCTGTGTCAGCAGTAGTCTATAGGTCTATACTACCCTGTGTCAGCAGTAGTCTATAGGTCTATACTACCCTGTGTCAGCAGTAGACTATAGGTCTATACTACCCTGTGTCAGCAGTAGTCTATAGGTCTATACTACCCTGTGTCAGCAGTAGTCTATAGGTCTATACTACCCTGTGTCAGCAGTAGTCTATACTACCCTGTGTCAGCAGTAGACTATAGGTCTATACTACCCTGTGTCAGTAGTAGACTATAGGTCTATACTACCCTGTGTCAGTAGTAGACTATACGTCTATACTACCCTGTGTCAGTAGTAGACTATAGGTCTATACTACCCTGTGTCAGCAGTAGTCTATAGGTCTATACTACCCTGTATCAGCAGTAGTCTATACTACCCAGTGTCAGCAGTAGACTATAGGTCTATACTACCCTGTGTCAGCAGTAGTCTATAGGTCTATACTACCCTGTATCAGCAGTAGTCTATACTACCCAGTGTCAGCAGTAGTCTATAGGTCTATACTACCCTGTGTCAACAATAGTCTATAGGTCTATACTACCCTGTGTCAGCAGTAGACTATAGGTCTATACTACCCTGTGTCAGCAGTAGTCTATACTACCCTGTGTCAGCAGTAGTCTATAGGTCTATACTACCCTGTGTCAGCAGTAGTCTATAGGTCTATACTACCCTGTGTCAGCAGTAGTCTATAGGTCTATACTACCCTGTGTCAGTAGTAGACTATAGGTCTACACTACCCTGTGTCAGCAGTAGACTATACTACCCTGTGTCAGCAGTAGTCTATACTACCCTGTGTCAGCAGTAGTCTATACTACCCTGTGTCAGCAGTAGTCTATACTACCCTGTGTCAGCAGTAGTCTATACTACCCTGTGTCAGCAGTAGTCTATACTACCCTGTGTCAGCAGTAGACTATACTACCCTGTGTCAGCAGTAGTCTATAGGTCTATACTACCCTGTGTCAGCAGTAGATTATAGGTCTATACTACCCTGTGTCAGCAGTAGACTATACTACCCTGTGTCAGTAGTTGTCTATACTACCCTGTGTCAGCAGTAGTCTATAGGTCTATACTACCCTGTGTCAGCAGTAGTATATAGGTCTATACTACCCTGTGTCAGCAGTAGTCTATAGGTCTATACTACCCTGTGTCAGCAGTAGTATATAGGTCTATACTACCCTGTGTCAGCAGTAGTCTATAGGTCTATACTACCCTGTGTCAGCAGTAGTCTATAGGTCTATACTACCCTGTGTCAGCAGTAGACTATACTACCCTGTGTCAGCAGTAGTCTATAGGTCTATACTACCCTGTGTCAGCAGTAGTCTATAGGTCTATACTACCCTGTGTCAGCAGTAGTCTATAGGTCTATACTACCCTGTGTCAGCAGTAGACTATAGGTCTACACTACCCTGTGTCAGCAGTAGACTATACTACCCTGTGTCAGCAGTAGTCTATACTACCCTGTGTCAGCAGTAGTCCATACTACCCTGTGTCAGCAGTAGTCTATACTACCCTGTGTCAGCAGTAGTCTATACTACTCTGTGTCAGCAGTAGTCTATACTACCCTGTGTCAGCAGTAGACTATACTACCCTGTGTCAGCAGTAGTCTATAGGTCTATACTACCCTGTGTCAGCAGTTGTCTATACTACCCTGTGTCAGCAGTAGTCTATAGGTCTATACTACCCTGTGTCAGCAGTAGTATATAGGTCTATACTACCCTGTGTCAGCAGTAGTCTATAGGTCTATACTACCCTGTGTCAGCAGTAGTATATAGGTCTATACTACCCTGTGTCAGCAGTAGACTATAGGTCTATACTACCCTGTGTCAGCAGTAGTCTATAGGTCTATACTACCCTGTGTCAGCAGTAGACTATAGGTCTATACTACCCTGTGTCAGCAGTAGACTATACTACCCTGTGTCAGCAGTAGTCTATAGGTCTATACTACCCTGTGTCAGCAGTAGTCTATAGGTCTATACTACCCTGTGTCAGCAGTAGACTATAGGTCTATACTACCCTGTGTCAGCAGTAGACTATACTACCCTGTGTCAGCAGTAGTCTATAGGTCTATACTACCCTGTGTCAGCAGTAGTCTATAGGTCTATACTACCCTGTGTCAGCAGTAGTCTATAGGTCTATACTACCCTGTGTCAGCAGTAGTCTATAGGTATATACTACCCTGTGTCAGCAGTAGTCTATAGGTCTATACTACCCTGTGTCAGCAGTAGTCTATAGGTCTATACTACCCTGTGTCAGCAGTAGACTATCGGTCTATACTACCCTGTGTCAGCAGTAGACTATACTACCCTGTGTCAGCAGTAGTCTATACTACCCTGTGTCAGCAGTAGTCTATACTACCCTGTGTCAGCAGTAGTCTATACTACCCTGTGTCAGCAGTAGACTATAGGTCTATACTACCCTGTGTCAGCAGTAGTCTATAGGTCTATACTACCCTGTGTCAGCAGTAGTCTATAGGTCTATACTACCCTGTGTCAGCAGTAGACTATAGGTCTATACTACCCTGTGTCAGCAGTAGTCTATAGGTCTATACTACCCTGTGTCAGCAGTAGTCTATAGGTCTATACTACCCTGTGTCAGCAGTAGTCTATACTACCCTGTGTCAGCAGTAGACTATAGGTCTATACTACCCTGTGTCAGTAGTAGACTATAGGTCTATACTACCCTGTGTCAGTAGTAGACTATACGTCTATACTACCCTGTGTCAGTAGTAGACTATAGGTCTATACTACCCTGTGTCAGCAGTAGTCTATAGGTCTATACTACCCTGTATCAGCAGTAGTCTATACTACCCAGTGTCAGCAGTAGACTATAGGTCTATACTACCCTGTGTCAGCAGTAGTCTATAGGTCTATACTACCCTGTATCAGCAGTAGTCTATACTACCCAGTGTCAGCAGTAGTCTATAGGTCTATACTACCCTGTGTCAACAATAGTCTATAGGTCTATACTACCCTGTGTCAGCAGTAGTCTATAGGTCTATACTACCCTGTGTCAGCAGTAGACTATAGGTCTATACTACCCTGTGTCAGCAGTAGTCTATACTACCCTGTGTCAGCAGTAGTCTATAGGTCTATACTACCCTGTGTCAGCAGTAGACTATACTACCCTGTGTCAGCAGTAGTCTATAGGTCTATACTACCCTGTGTCAGCAGTAGTCTATACTACCCAGTGTCAGCAGTAGACTATAGGTCTATACTACCCAGTGTCAGCAGTAGTCTATAGGTCTATACTACCCTGTGTCAGCAGTAGACTATAGGTCTATACTACCCTGTGTCAGCAGTAGTCTATAGGTCTATACTACCCTGTGTCAGCAGTAGTCTATAGGTCTATACTACCCTGTGTCAGCAGTAGTCTATAGGTCTATACTACCCTGTGTCAGCAGTAGTCTATACTACCCTGTGTCAGCAGTAGTCTATAGGTCTATACTACCCTGTGTCAGCAGTAGTCTATACTACCCTGTGTCAGCAGTAGTCTATAGGTCTATACTACCCTGTGTCAGCAGTAGTCTATAGGTCTATACTACCCTGTGTCAGCAGTAGTCTATACTACCCTGTGTCAGCAGTAGTCCATAGGTCTATACTACCCTGTGTCAGCAGTAGTCTATAGGTCTATACTACCCTGTGTCAGCAGTAGTCTATAGGTCTATACTACACTGTGATTTTTGTTGTCATAAAAAAGATTCTGCTAATGTCTGGAGACATAAAGTGTTGTAGAAATGCATGACGTGTTTGTAAACACATCATCACCTAATGAATTGCATTACGTTTATCTTCCAAGATGGCGTAGCAGTCGGATGTCTGTTTGTCTTGTCCCGTCCCGTCCCATATACAGTGGGGAGAACAAGTGTTTGACACACTGACGATTTTGCAGTTTTTCCTACTTACAAAGCATGTAGAGGTCTGTAATTTGTATCATATGTACACTTCAACTGTGAGAGACAGAATCTAAAACAAAAATCCGGAAAATCACATTGTATGATTTTTAAGTAATTAATTTGGTGGATTTCAAAATCATTTTTGGTGGTCAAAAACCCTGAAATTTCCATCCCTAACTATAACATTTGCATGCAATGAGATCACCTGTTTTAAATGATATTTCTAGAGACAATATCTCTTTCATTGTCACTCTATGCACAGGTTTACACCCACTGTATTCACATCCTACCATACCTTTGTCTGTACATTATGCCTTTAATCTACTCTACCATGCCCAGAAATCTGCTCCTTTTACTCTCTGTTCTGAATGTACTGAGCGTCCAGTTCTTTTAGCTTTTAGCCGTACCCTTAACCTACTCCTCCTCTGTTCCTCTGGTGATGTGGAGGTTAATCCAGGTCCTGCAGTGCCTAGCTCCACTCCCATTCCCCAGGTGCTCTAATTTGTTGACTTCTGTAATCGTAAAAGCATTGGGATTGGGTTTCATGCATGTTAACATTAGAAGCCTCCTCCCTAAGTTTGTTTTATTTACTGCCCTAGCACACTCTGCCAACCTGGATGTCCTAGCCGTGTCTGAATCCTGGCTCAGGAAGACCACCAAAAACCCTGAAATTTCCATCCCTAACTATAACATTTTCCGACAAGATAGACCTGCCAAAGGGGGCGGTGTTGCAATCTACTGCAGAGATAGCCTACAGAGTTCTATCTTACTATCCAGGTCTGTACCCAAACAATTCAAGCTTCTACTTTTAAAAATCCACCTTTCCAGAAACAAGTCTCTCACTGTTACTGCTTGCTATAGAACACCCTCTGCCACCAGCTATGCCCTGGACACCAAATGTGAGCTGATTGCCTCCCATCTATATTCAGAGCTCGTGCTGCTAGGTGACCTAAACTGGGACATGCTTAACACCCCGGCCATCCTACAATCTAAACTTGATGCCCTCAATCTCACACAAATGATCAATGAACCCACCAGGTACAACCCCAAATCCGTAAACACGGGCACCCTCAGATATCATCCTAACCATCTGCCCTCTAAATACACCTCTGCTGTTTTCAACCAAGATCTCAGCGATCACTGCCTCATTGCCTGCATCCGTAATGGGTCCGCGGTCAAATGACCACCCCTCATCACTGTCAAATGCTCCCTAAAACACTTCAGCGAGCAGGCCGATCTAATCGACCTGGCCCAGGTATCCTGGAAGGATATTGACCTCATCCCGTCAGTAGAAGATGCCTGGTCATTCTTTAAAAGTGCCTTCCTCACCATCTTAAATAAGCATGCCCCTTTCAATTTTTTTTTAACAAGGAACAGATATAGCCCTTGGTTCTCTCCAGACTTGACTGCCCTTGACCAGCACAAAAACATCCTGTGGCATTCTGCATTAGCATCAAATAGCCCCCGCGATATGCAACTTTTCAGGGAAGTTAGGGACCAATATACACAGTCAGTTAGGAAAGCTAAGGCAAGCTTTTTCAAGCAGAAATTTGCATCCTGTAGCACAAACTCAAAGTTCTGGGAAACTGTTAAGTCCATGGAGAATAAGAGCACCTCCTCCCAGCTGCCCACTGTACTGAGGCTAGGAAACACTGTCACCACCGATAAATCCACTATAATATAGAATTTCAATAAGCATTTTTCTACGGCTGGCCATGCTTTCCACCTGGCTACCCTTACCCCGGTCAACTACCCGGCACCCTCCAACTCGCCCTAGCCACCCCCATTTCTCCTTCACCCAAATCCAGATAGCTGATGTTCTGTAAGAGCTGCAAAATCTGGACCCCTACAAATCAGCCGGGCTAGACAATCTGGACCCTCTCTTTCTAAAATTATCTCCCGAAATTGTTGAAACCCCCATCACTAGTCTGTTCAACCTCTTTCGTATTGTCTGAGATTCCCAAAGATTGGAAAGCTGCCGCGGTCATCCCCCTCTTCAAAGGGGCAGAAACTCTAGACCCAGACTGCTACAGACCTATATCTATCCTACCCTGCCTTTCTAAGGTCTTCGAAAGCCAAGGTAACAAACAGAATAACCATTTCAAATCCCACCGTACCTTCTCCGCTATGCAATCTGGCTTCAGAGCTGGTCATGGGTGCACCTCAGCCACGCTCAAGGTCCTAAACGATATCATAACCGCCATCGATAAGAGACATTACTGTGCAGCCGTATTCATCGACCTGGCCAAGGCTTTCGACTCTCAATCACCACATTCTTTTTGGCAGACTCAACAGTCTTGGTTTCTCAAATGATTGCCTCGCCTGGATCAACTACTTCTCTGATAGAATTCAGTGTGTCTAATCGGAGGGCCTGTTGTCCGGACCTCTGGCAGACTCTATGGGGGTGCCACAGGGTTCAATTCTCGGGCCGACTCTCTTCTCTGTATGCATCAATGATGTCGCTCTTGCTGATGGTGATTCACTGATCCACCTCTACGCAGACGACACCATTCTGTATACTTCTGGCCCTTCTTTGGACACTGTTAACTAACCTCCAGACGAGTTTCAATGCCATAACTCTCCTTCCGTGGCCTCCAACTGCTCTTCAATGCAAGTAAAACTAAATGCATGCTCTTCAACCGATCACTGCCCGCCCATCCAGCATCACTACTCTGGACGGTTCTGACTTAGAATACGTGGACAACTACAAATACCTAGGTGTCTGGTTAGACTGTAAACTCTCCTTCCAGACTCACATTAAGCATCTCCAATCCAAAATTAATAAATTAAATTTAAATTAAATTAAATCTAGAATCGGCTTCCAATTTCGCAACAAAGCATCCTTCACTCATGCTGCCAAACGCCCTCGTAAAACTGACCATCCTACTGATCCTTGACTTTGGCGATGTCATTTATAAAATAGCCTCCAACACTCTACTCAACAAATTGGATGCAGTCTATCACAGTGCCATCCGTTTTGTCACCAAAGCCCCATGTACTACCCACCACTGTGACCTGTATGCTCTTGTTGGCTGGCCCTCGATTCATACTCGTCGCCTCACCAACTGGCTCCAGGTCATCTACAAGTCTCTGCTCGGTAAAGCCCCACCCTATCTCAGCTCACTGGTCACCATAGCAGCACCCACTCGTAGCATGACTGTAACGAACTGCAAAAATCTCTGAAGCTGGAGACTCATATCTCCCTCACTAGCTTTAAGCACCAGCTGTCAGAGCAGCTCACAGATCACTGCACCTGTACATAGCCCATCTGTAAACAGCCCATCTATCTACCCCATCCCCATACAGTATTTATTTATTTATCTTGCGGTTTTTCACCCCAGTATCTCTACTTGCACATTCATCGTCTGCACATCTACCATTCCAGTGTTTAATTGCGATATTGTAATTACTTTGCCACCATGGCCTATTTATTGCCTTACCTCCCTTATCTTACCTCATTTGCACTCACTGTACATAGACTTTTTGTTTTCTTTAATCTACTGTATTATTGACTGTATGTTTTGTTAATTCCATGTGTAACTCTGTTGTATGTGTCGAACTGCTATGCTTTATCTTGGCCAGGTCGCAGTTGTAAATGACAACTTGTTCTCAACTAGCTTACCTGGTTAAATAAAGGTGAAATAAAAAATAATAATAATTTAAAAAATAACCCAAAAAGAAAGAAGAAACATATCTGATATAGACCATAGCCTAGACTTTCTCTAAGAAACGTATCTGATATAGACTATAGCCTAGACCTCCTCTAAGAAACGTATCTGATATAGCCTATAGCCTAGACCTACTCTAAGAAATGTATCTGTTTTAGCCTTTAGCCTAGACCTCCTCTAAGAAACGTATCTGATATAGCCTTTAGCCTAGACCTACTCTAAGAAACGTATCTGATATAGCCTTTAGCCTAGACCTACTCTAAGAAACATATCTGATATAGACTATAGCCTAGACCTGCTCTAAGAAACGTATCTGATATAGCCTATAGCCTAGACCTACTCTATACCACTATACGCTCAACCATGCATTGAAAACTGCAATCTGTTTTGCCAACAGTATTTGAGTTGTTATTATTCTAAATTCTGGTAATCTACTACTGGATAATCTACTACTTATCAACATCACTTTAGGAATATTGTGCTATCTTATTTAAATAAGTATGTGCTATCTTATTTAAATAAGTCTGTGCTATCTTATTTAAATAAGTCTGAAAATACGATGATGATGCATTTATTATAAAGGTGCATTTTTACTGTGAAAATGAGCTTCATCAAACTCACAAGCCACCTATGGGAGGAGAGAGGGACAGAGAGGGAGAGACCCGTCTTAACTCATACTGTCTTTCGTACAGCAAAGCGCGTGTCCAACTACAAACCCCACCAATGAATAGATACATATCACGAGAGCACAGTTGACAGAATCATGCTGACTGTGGCCCATATATAAATATCCAATGTTTTCTCTCCCCTAATCTCTCCCCTCCCCTTTCACTGTAGTCTACACCTGTTGTATTCGGCGCATGTGACACATAACATTTGGTTTGATTAGGGGAGAGAAAACAACAGCTGATGCACGATATCTAAGGAAGTCTCGAGTCATTGCTCGACTGAGGTAGAGTTTCTCATGATAAACTGTAGACCACATTACCTACTGAGAGAGATTTTTATCTATATTCTTTGCAGCTGTTTACATACCACCACAGTCAGAGGCTGGAACTAAGATAGCATTGAATGAGCTGTATTCCGCCATAAGCAAACAAGAACAGGCTCACCCAGAGGCGGCGCTCCTACAGTGAAACTTAAATCCGTTTTACCTAATTTACATCAACATGTTAAATGTGCAACCAGAGGGAAAATAACTCTGTACCACCTTTACTCCACACACAGAGACGCATACAAAGCTCTCCCTCACCCTCCATTTGACAAATCTGACCATCATTCTATCCTCCTGATTCCTGTATACAAGCAAAAATTAAAGCAGGAAGCACCAGTGACTAGATCAATAAAAAAGTGGTCAGATGAAGCAGATGCTAAACTACAGGACTGTTTTGCCATCACAGACTGGAATATGTTCCAGGATTCTTCCGATGGCATTGAGGAGTACACCACATCTGTTATTGGCTTCATCAATAAGTGCATCGATGACATTGTCCCCAAAGTGACCGTACGTACATACCCCAACCAGAAACTATGGATTACAGTCAACATCCGCACTGAGCTAAAGGCTAGAGATGCCGCTTTCAAGGAGCGGGATTCTAACCCAGAAGCTTATGAGATATTCCTCCAGTCCCTCCAACGAACCATCAAACAGGCAAAGCGTCAATACAGGACTAAGATTGAGTCGTACTACACCGGCTCTGACACTCGTCAGATGTTCAACGGTTGTGACAGGGCTTGCAAACCATTACAGACTACAAAGGGAAGCACAGCCAAGAGCTGCCCAGTGAAACGAGTCTACCGGACGAGCTAAACTACTTCTATGCTTGCTACGAGGCAAATAACACTGAAACATGCATGAGTGCACCAGCTGTACCAGAAGACTGTGTGATCACGCTCTCCACAGCCGATGTGAGTAAGACCTTTAGACAGGTCAACATTCACAAGGCTGCAGGGCCAGATGGATTACCAGGATGTGTACTGCGAGCATGCAATGACCAACTGACAAGTGTCTTCACTGACATTTTCAATCTCTCCCTGTTTGAGTCTGTAATACCAACATGTTTTAAGCAGACCACCATAGTGCCTGTGCCCAAGAACACTAAGGTAACCTGCCTAAATGTCTACCGACCAGTAGCACTCACATCTGTAGCCATGAAGTGCTTTGAAAGTCTGGTCATGGTTCACATCAACACCATCATCCCAGAAACCCTAGACCCACTCCAATTTGCATACTGCCCCAACAGATCCACAGATGATGCAATCTCTATTGCACTCCACACTGCCCTTTCCCACCTGGACAAAAGGAACACCTATGTGAGAATGCTGTTCAATGACTACAGCTTAGCGTTCAACACCATAGTGCCCTCAAAGCTCATCTATAAGCTAAGGACCCTGGGACTAAACACCTACCTCTGCAACTGGATCCTGGACTGGCCGCCCCCAAGTGGTAAGGGTAGGTAACAACACATCCACCACGCTGATCCTCAACACAGGGGCCCCTCAGGGGTGCGTGCTCAGCCCCCTCCTTTACTCCCTGTTCAGGCACGACTCCAACACCATCATTAAATTTGCCGATGACACAACAGTGGAAGACTTGATCACCGACAACAATGGGACAGCCTATAGGGAGGAGGTCAGAGACCTGACCGTGTGGTGCCAGGACAACAACCTCTCCCTCAACATGATCAAGACAAAGGAGTTGATATTGGACTACAGGAAAAAGAGGACAGAGCACGCCCCCATTCTCATCGATGGGGCTGCAGTGGAGCAGGTTGAAAGATTCAAGTTCCTTGGCGCCCACATCAACAACAAACTAGAATGGTCCAAACTCACCAAGACAGTCGTGAAGAGGGCACGACAAAACCTATTCCCCCTCAGGAGACTGAACATATTTGGCATGGGTCCTCAGATCCTCAAAAGGTTCTACAGCTGCACCATCGAGAGCATCCTGACTGGTTGCATCACTGCCTGGTATGGTAACTGCTCAGCCTCCGACCGCAAGGCACTACAGAGGGTTGTGCGTACTGCCCAGTACATCACTGGGGCCAAGCCTTCTGCCATCGAGGACCTCTATACCAGGCAGTGTCAGAGGAAGGCCCTGAAAATTGTCAGACTCCAGCCACCCTAGTCATAGACTGTTCTCTCTGCTACCGCACGGCAAGCGGTACTGGAGTGCCAAGTCTAGGTCCAAGAGGCTTCTAAACAGCTTCTACCCCCAAGCCATAAGACTCCTGAACATCTCGTCAAATGGCTACCCAGACTATTCACATTGCCCCGCCTCCACACCACTGCCACTCTCTGTTGTCATCTACATGTATGCAGAGTCACTTTAATTAACTCTACCTACAATGTACATACTACCTCACCTAACTGGTCCCCCCGCACATTGACTCTGTACCGGTACCTCGCTGTATATATTCTTATTTTTTACTGCTCCTCTTTTATTACTTGTGACTTTTATCTCGTATTCGTATATTTTTTGAAACTGCATTGTTGGTTAGGGGCTCGTAAGTAAGCATTTCACTGTAAGGTGAAACATGTTGTTCTCGGGCGCATGTGACAAAAACATTTTGATTTGATTTGATCATTTATAAAAATACATATATGTATAATTTATATATATATATAAAACACCACAAATGATTATACCATCTCACCACCAGAGGGTGTTGCAGCAACTCCAGCACCCCTACTTCCCACGGCTGTAGTATCTTCCATAAGAGACATGTAATTTTCTACACTGTATTGGTGAATCGTTGGTAGGTAGGCTGCTGGCAGGCTTCAGCTGCAGCACAGCAAAGCCAAGTCAGCCCGTACTCGTTGTTCTCACAAGGGAAGGGAACTGATAGGCTACAATGACTCTGCTCTTGATGTACGTCACAGATGACGTAACAACGTGTACATCGGACACGAATCACCAAGACAAATGTAACAACAGCACAACAAAATCGATAAACAAGTTCCTTCAATATTATTATGCTGGTGCGTGTAGTGAAGCAAGACTTTAGAGGAATGGGGTTCTCAGAGTGAAGGAGTGGTAGAGGAATGGGGTTCTCAGAGTGAAGGAGTAAGAGAGGAATGGGGTTCTCAGAGTGAAGGCGTGGTAGATGAATGGGGTTCTCAGAGTGAAGGAGTGGTAGAGGAATGGGGTTCTCAGAGTGAAGGAGTGAGAGAGGAATGGGGTTCTCAGAGTGAAGGAGTGGTAGAGGAATGGGGTTCTCAGAGTGAAGGAGTAGTAGAGGAATGGGGTTCTCAGAGTGAAGGAGTAGTAGAGGAATGGGGTTCTCAGAGTGAAGGAGTGGTAGAGGAATGGGGTTCTCAGAGTGAAGGAGTGGTAGAGAAATGGGATTCTCAGAGTGAAGGAGTACTAGAGGAATGGGGTTCTCAGAGAGAAGGAGTGGTAGAGGAATGGGGTTCTCAGAGTGAAGGAGTAGTAGAGGAATGGGGTTCTCAGAGTGAAGGAGTGAGAGAGGAATGGGGTTCTCAGAGTGAAGGAGTGGTAGAGAAATGGGGTTCTCAGAGTGAAGGAGTAGTAGAGAAATGGGGTTCTCAGAGTGAAGGAGTAGTAGAGGAATGGGGTTCTCAGAGGAATGGGGTTCTCAGAGTGAAGGAGTGGTAGAGAAATGGGGTTCTCAGAGTGAAGGAGTAGTAGAGAAATGGGGTTCTCAGAGTGAAGGAGTGGTAGAGGAATGGGGTTCTCAGAGTTAAGGAATGGTAGAGGAATAGGGTTCTCAGAGGAATGGGGTTCTCAGAGGAATGGGGTTCTCAGAGTGAAGGAGTGGTAGAGGAATGGGGTTCTCAGAGCGAAGGAGTAGTAGAGGAATGGGGTTCTCAGAGTGAAGGAGCTGTAGAGGAATGGGGTTCTCAGAGGAATGGGTTTCTCAGAGGAATGGGGTTCTCAGAGGAATGGGGTTCTCAGAGTGAAGGAGTGGTAGAGGAATGGGGTTCTCAGAGTGAAGGAGTAGTAGAGGAATGGGGTTCTCAGAGGAATGGGGTTCTCAGAGTGAAGGAGTGGAAGAGGAATGGGGTTTTCAGAGTGAAGGAGTGGTAGAGGAATGGGGTTCTGAGAGTGAAGAAGTAGTAGAGGAATGGGGTACTCAGAGTGAAGGAGTAGTAGAGAAATGGGGTTCTCAGAGTGAAGGAGTGGTAGAGAAATGGGGTTCTCAGAGTGAAGGAGTGGTAGAGAAATGGGGTTCTCAGAGTGAAGGAGTGGTAGAGGAATGGGGTTCTCGGAGTGAAGGAGTAGTAGAGGAATGGGGTTCTCAGAGGAATGGGGTTCTCAGAGTGAAGGAGTGGTAGAGGAATGGGGTTCTCAGAGTGAAGGAGTAGTAGAGGAATGGGGTTCTCAGAGGAATGGGGTTCTCAGAGTGAAGGAGTGGTAGAGGAATGGGGTTCTCAGAGTGAAGGAGTGGTAGAGGAATTGGGTTCTCAGAGTGAAGGAGTGGGAGAGGAATGGGGTTCTCATAGTGAAAGAGTAGTAGAGAAATGGGGCTCTCAGAGTGAAGGAGTGGTAGAGGAATGGGGTTCTCAGAGTGAAGGAGTGAGAGAGGAATGGGGTTCTCAGAGGAATGGGGTTCTCAGAGTGAAGGAGTAGTAGAGAAATGGGGTTCTCAGAGGAATGGGGTTCTCAGAGTGAAGGAGTGGTAGAAGAATGGGGACTTTGATCTGAAGCCATTCTTGTGATTGTTGTGACTTTGCCATTGTGGTTGTTTGTGGGCTTGTGTGGTCTTAAGTGAGTCTATGATCGTATGCTATCCATTTGTTTTTTGTATGCTGCTCTTTCTATGCCATTTTAATATTTGAGAAATTAACCAATGATATTAGGCCACTCTTGGCCATGATTACAGACACCTGTGTGTATCTTTTGACACTATATATAAACGAGTCGTCCCGCAGTGTCTGTGATTGTACCCTGATGAAGACAGCTTGTCTGTCGAAACGTTGGTAAATTAAATATTTTTGCATCTGAGCTCCTAGAGTGTGCGGCTCTCCTTTATTTTTTAGTTTTCTACTCCGCTAGCCAGCACCTCGCCTAAACAGGTGTTCTACTCCGCTGGCCGGCACCTCGCCTAAACAGGTGTTCTACTCCGCTGGCCGTCACCTCGCCTAAATAGGTGTTCTACTCCGCTGGCCTGCACCTCGCCTAAATAGGTGTTCTACTCCGCTAGCCAGCACCTCGCCTAAATAGGTGTTCTACTCCGCTAGCCAGCACCTCGCCTAAATAGGTGTTCTACTCCGCTAGCCAGCACCTCGCCTAAATAGGTGTTCTACTCCGCTAGCCAGCACCTCGCCTAAATAGGTGTTCTACTCCGCTAGCCAGCACCTCGCCTAAATAGGTGTTCTACTCCGCTAGCCAGCACCTCGCCTAAATAGGTGTTCTACTCCGCTAGCCAGCACCTCGCCTAAATAGGTGTTCTACTCTGCTAGCCAGCACCTCTCCTAAATAGGTGTTCTACTCCGCTGGCCAGCACCTCGCCTAAATAGGTGTTCTACTCTGCTAGCCAGCACCTCTCCTAAATAGGTGTTCTACTCCGCTGGCCAGCACCTCGCCTAAACAGGTGTTCTACTCTGCTAGCCAGCACCTCGGCTAAATAGGTGTTCTACTCCGCTAGCCAGCACCTCGCCTAAATAGGTGTTCTACTCCGCTAGCCAGCACCTCGCCTAAATAGGTGTTCTACTCCGCTAGCCAGCACCTCGCCTAAATAGGTGTTCTACTCTGCTAGCCAGCACCTCTCCTAAATAGGTGTTCTACTCCGCTGGCCAGCACCTCGCCTAAATAGGTGTTCTACTCTGCTAGCCAGCACCTCTCCTAAATAGGTGTTCTACTCCGCTGGCCAGCACCTCGCCTAAACAGGTGTTCTACTCTGCTAGCCAGCACCTCGCCTAAATAGGTGTTCTACTCCGCTGGCCAGCACCTCGCCTAAACAGGTGTTCTACTCCGCTGGCCAGCACCTCGCCTAAACAGGTGTTCTACTCTGCTAGCCAGCACCTCGCCTAAATAGGTGTTCTACTCCGCTGGCCAGCACCTCGCCTAAATAGGTGTTCTACTCCGCTGGCCAGCACCTCTCCTAAACAGGTGTTCCACTCCGCTGGCCAGCACCTCGCCTAAACAGGTGTTCTACTCCGCTGGCCGGCACCTCGCCTAAATAGGTGTTCTACTCCGCTGGCCTGCACCTCGCCTAAATAGGTGTTCTACTCCGCTGGCCAGCACCTCTCCTAAATAGGTGTTCTACTCCGCTGGCCTGCACCTCGCCTAAATAGGTTTTCTACTCCGCTGGCCAGCACCTCTCCTAAACAGGTGTTCTACTCCGCTGGCCAGCACCTCTCCTAAACATGTGTTCTACTCCGCTGGCCGGCACCTCGCCTAAATAGGTGTTCTACTCCGCTGGCCTGCACCTCGCCTAAATAGGTGTTCTACTCCGCTGGCCAGCACCTCTCCTAAATAGGTGTTCTACTCCGCTGGCCAGCACCTCGCCTAAATAGGTGTTCTACTCCGCTGGCCAGCACCTCTCCTAAATAGGTGTTCTACTCCGCTGGCCAGCACCTCGCCTAAATAGGTGTTCTACTCCGCTAGCCAGCACCTCGCCTAAACAGGTGTTCTACTCTGCTAGCCAGCACCTCGCCTAAACAGGTGTTCTACTCTGCTAGCCAGCACCTCGCCTAAATAGGTGTTCTACTCCGCTGGCCAGCACCTCGCCTAAATAGGTGTTCTACTCCGCTGGCCAGCACCTCTCCTAAATAGGTGTTCTACTCCGCTGGCCAGCACCTCTCCTAAATAGGTGTTCTACTCCGCTGGCCTGCACCTCGCCTAAATAGGTGTTCTACTCCGCTGGCCAGCACCTCTCCTAAACAGGTGTTCTACTCCGCTGGCCAGCACCTCTCCTAAATAGGTGTTCTACTCCGCTGGCCGGCACCTCGCCTAAATAGGTGTTCTACTCCGCTGGCCAGCACCTCTCCTAAATAGGTGTTCTACTCCGCTGGCCAGCACCTCGCCTAAATAGGTGTTCTACTCCGCTAGCCAGCACCTCGCCTAAATAGGTGTTCTACTCCGCTGGCCAGCACCTCGCCTGAACAGGTGTTCTACTCCGCTGGCCAGCACCTCGCCTAAATAGGTGTTCTACTCCGCTAGCCAGCACCTCGCCTAAACAGGTGTTCTACTCCGCTGGCCGGCACCTCGCCTAAATAGGTGTTCTACTCCGCTGGCCAGCACCTCGCCTAAATAGGTGTTCTACTCCGTTGGCCAGCACCTCTCCTAAATAGGTGTTCTACTCCGCTGGCCAGCACCTCGCCTAAATAGGTGTTCTACTTCGCTGGCCAGCACCTCGCCTAAATAGGTGTTCTACTCCGCTGGCCAGCACCTCGCCTAAATAGTCTTCTACTCCGCTGGCCAGCACCTCGCCTAAATAGGTGTGCTACTCCGCTGGCCAGCACCTCGCCTAAACAGGTGTGCGTTTCTTTTTCTTCTAGAGGAATGGGGTTCTCAGATTGAAGTAGTGAGAGAGTGATGGGGTTCTCAGATTGAAATAGTGAGAGACTGATGGGGTTCTCAGGTTGAAGTAGTGAGAGAGTGATGGGGTTCTCAGATTGAAGTAGTGAGAGAGTGATGGGGTTCTCAGGTTGAAGTAGTGAGAGAGTGATGGGGTTCTCAGGTTGAAGTAGTGAGAGAGTGATGGGGTTCTCAGAGTGAAGTAGTGAGAGAGTGATGGAAGTAGGGAGGAGCGATTCTCTGTCTGGAATAAGTAACCATTCTTAGTGTCTATGACCTTAATGGCTCCATATTCCCTATGTAGTGCAGGTATGGCCTAAAGTAGTGTCCTAAGTAGGGTTTAAATAGGCCCTGGTCTAAAGTAGTGCACTACATAGGGAATAGGGTTCAAATAGGTCCTGGTCTAAAGTAGTGCACTACATAGGGAATAATGGTCAAATAGGCCCTGGTCTAAAGTAGTGCACTACATAGGGAATAGGGTTCAAACAGGCCCTGGTCTAAAGTAGTGCAGTACATAGGGAATAATGGTCAAATAGGTCCTGGTCTAAAGTAGTGCACTACATAGGGAATAGGGTTCAAACAGGCCCTGGTCTAAAGTAGTGCACTACATAGGGAATAGTGTTCAAATAGGCCCTGGTCTAAAGTAGTGCACTACATAGGGAATAATGGTCAAATAGGCCCTGGTCTAAAGTAGTGCACTACATAGGGAATAATGGTCAAATAGGTCCTGGTCTAAAGTAGTGCACTACATAGGGAATAATGGTCAAATAGGCCCTGGTCTAAAGTAGTGCGCTACAAAGGGAATAGGGTTCAAATAGGCCCTGGTCTAAAGTAGTACACTACATAGGGAATAATGGTCAAACAGGCCCTGGTCTAAAGTAGTGCACTACATAGGGAATAATGGTCAAATAGGCCCTGGTCTAAAGTAGTGCACTACATAGGGAATAGGGTTCCATATGGGACGAAGCAATACATCACTGACCTGGGAGAAAACATGGAGAACCCTGTACTCACCATGTTACCAATCTGTCACCAATCACTTTGCTGATCCATCAGAAACCAATAAATATCTCCAGGTCTGTTGAACAAAGGGATTTTCATTGTAACTGGAGTCATACTGACACACACACACACACACACACACACACACACACACACACACACACACACACACACACACACACACACACACACACACACACACACACACACACACACACACACACACAGACAGACAGACAGACAGACAGGCAGACAGGCAGACAGGCAGACAGA
This sequence comes from Salvelinus fontinalis, assembly GCF_029448725.1. Lineage (NCBI taxonomy): Eukaryota > Metazoa > Chordata > Actinopteri > Salmoniformes > Salmonidae > Salvelinus > Salvelinus fontinalis. Next base: position 22,618 of record NW_026601429.1, read on the forward strand.
CAGACTTTCTGCGGTGATTGTCATTATAATGTAATTTATTTATGTATTTATTTTCTGTTGTACAGAGTTGTCTACTGTTGTCTGTCGCCCCCCAGTGGTTCTTTGTTGTAAGAACGAACATATTTCCATCCCAAATGGGACCCTATTGTAGTGCACTATAAAGGGAATAGGGGACCATTAGGGACGTATCTAACTGGAATATGTTGTTGCACTACGTCCTAATGATTAGCTCTGGTCCAGGGTGTGACGTGCATCTTGATGGTGCTGAACCGTCTTGATGGATATAACACCCTGGACCAGAGCTACCTAACAATACACAAATATAACAATGTGCATTTCAAAAATATTCTAATAAAGTGTGTACATAAAACGTATTAAACACGTTCTGCCCCGTATATTTTCTTTAACAAAGGATACGTGATACCCTCAGTCAATTCGAGCCCTGGTTTCATACCAACACACCAAGCCCTTCCCAGACACGGAGGTATTTAATGAGAACCAAACACACCAAGCCCTTCCCAGACACGGAGGTATTTAATCAGAACCAAACACACCAAGCCCTTCTCAGACACGGAGGTATTTAATCAGAACCAAACACACCAAGCCCTTCCCAGACACGGAGGTATTTAATCAGAACCAAACACACCAAGCCCTTCCCAGACACGGAGGTATTTAATCAGAACCAAACACACCAAGCCCATCCCAGACACGGAGGTATTTAATCAGAACCAAACACACCAAGCCCTTCCCAGACACGGAGGTATTTAATCAGAACCAAACACACCAAGCCCTTCCCAGACACGGAGGTATTTAATCAGAACCAAACACACCAAGCCCTTCCCAGACACGGAGGTATTTAATCAGAACCAAACACACCAAGCCCTTCCCAGACACGGAGGTATTTAATCAGTACATGCGACAGTATTGTAGTATTTGTCTATACCGACATCTATGGAGGATAATTGTGTCCGTCAAACAGGGAGTCTCACCACTTATTTACTGGAGGATGAAGAAATAAGCTCCAATGATCTGTGTAACTGTAGCAGCACTATGAGCTGGTGGCTGGGCGCCGTGGACGGTGTAGTGACCGAACAGGGGCGACAGACAGTTGTCAAAATATTGCCTCAAATTCAAGTGGCGCCATAGGCGACGGTCTAATGGGAGGGCTGGCCCTGAACACGTCTGTTAACCCACAATGAGGACATCAAGTAAGTTTTCATAAATCATTGGGTTCCGTTCAAGAAGAAACATCAGAGTAGTCTGAAGTGGAGGCATTAATTCATGTTGACATTTACAACATAACATGCATGGACATTTCATCATTAAGACCTTTAGGGAATCATGTCTGGAGGGTGAAAATCCCCCAACATTCTCATTAGCTCAGTGTTATATCACCTCCCCTGTCTGATATCTTGACTTTCTCTCTGTCACACAACCTAAAGGTATTAATGTCATGTTGTGGGTCATTACAATGTACTGCGACTGGATAATGCCTGTCGTTACTCCTGATTGAACTTTTATGTTCACGAATTCTCTGAGATAACGAGAGGTTTTACCTACATAACACAACCCACATGGACATTTAATCATGTAGATAACATGGGTGGTGTTTACCTACATAACACAGCCCACATGGACATTTAATCATGTAGATAACATGGGTGGTGTTTACCTACATAACACAACCCACATGGACATTTAATCATGTAGATAACATGGGTGGTGTTTACCTACATAACACAACCCACATGGACATTTAATCATGTAGATAACATGGGTGGTGTTTACCTACATAACACAGCCCACATGGACATTTAATCATGTAGATAACATGGGTGGTGTTTACCTACATAACACAGCCCACATGGACATTTAATCATGTAGATAACATGGGTGGTGTTTACCTACATAACACAGCTCACATGTCTCCCTGTAAGAGATGCTGGTTTTCATTAACTAGTGGAACCAAAAGAGATGCTGGTTTTATTAACTAGTGGAACCAAAAGAGATGCTGGTTTCATTAACTAGTGGAACCAAAAGAGATGCTGGTTTTCATTAACTAGTGGAACCAAAAGAGATGCTGGTTTTATTAACTAGTGGAACCAAAAGAGATGCTGGTTTTCATTAACTAGTGGAACCAAAAGAGATGCTGGTTTTATTAACTAGTGGAACCAAAAGAGATGCTGGTTTCATTAACTAGTGGAACCAAAAGAGATGCTGGTTTTCATTAACTAGTGGAACCAAAAGAGATGCTGGTTTTATTAACTAGTGGAACCAAAAGAGATGCTGGTTTCATTAACTAGTGGAACCAAAAGAGATGCTGGTTTTCATTAACTAGTGGAACCAAAAGAGATGCTGGTTTTCATTAACTAGTGGAACCAAAAGAGATGCTGGTTTCATTAACTAGTGGAACCAAAAGAGATGCTGGTTTTCATTAACTAGTGGAACCAAAAGAGATGCTGGTTTTCATTAACTAGTGGAACCAAAAGAGATGCTGGTTTTCATTAACTAGTGGAACCAAAAGAGATGCTGGTTTTCATTAACTAGTGGAACCAAAAGAGATGCTGGTTTTCATTAACTAGTGGAACCAAAAGAGATGCTGGTTTTCATTAACTAGTGGAACCAAAAGAGATGCTGGTTTTATTAACTAGTGGAACCAAAAGAGATGCTGGTTTTATTAACTAGTGGAACCAAAATAGAAGTGTTACTGGTTTTCATTGGCCTTCACTGACTCGTAGTATACCGTGTCACAAACTACCCTTGAAGTGTTAACAGTATGAAAGAGTGAGCTAACCTCTGTGGCAAGCAGAGAGAGACCAGAAGATGTTGACCCGGGTTGCTCCTACAGACAGTGAGTCACGTGTCCGTGGCTTGCCATATAAAGCAGGCAGACAGGCATCAAGGCATTCAGTTACTGTTCAGTTGAACATTAGAAGGATCAAAACGAGTTGCCTAAGTGACGTAGAGCGTGGTGTGATTGTCGGTGCCAGGTGCACCGGTTCCAGTATCTCAGAAATGGACGGCTTTTCATGCACGCCAGTGTCTAGGGTTTGCCGAGAACGGTGCTACAAACAGAAAACATCAAGTCAGCGGCAGTCCTGTGGTGGAGAACAGCTTGATGAGAGAGGTCCAAGGAGAATGCCAAGAATCCTGCAAGCTAACAGGCGTGCCACAAACAGGCAAATAACCCTGCAGTACAACAGTGGTGTGTAGAACGACATCTTGGAACACACAACTCGTCGGTCTTCGTCACAGATGGGTTTGTAGCAGACGACCAAACCGGGTTCCTATCAGCTTAAAACAAGAAGAAGCTGCTCCAGTGGGACGCCATCACCAACACTGGACATTTGAGGAGTGGAAAAACATTGCCTGGTCCGACAAATCCTGGTTCATGTTGCGTCATGCTGATGGCAGAGTCAGGATTTGGCGTAAGCAGAATGAGTCCATGGCCCCATCCTGCCTGGTGTCAATCTAGGCAATCTAGGCAGAAGTAAATTCATCCAAAAACAAAATATGTATTTTATTTTTATATATTTATAGATATATCAATCAATCAATTGAAACCCATCCTCTGTTCACAGAGCTCACGGAGTGGAAGTTTGAAAACTGAAACAAGGCTGCCACTTGCTGGTGAGATGAGTGTTGAACACTACTTTAACACAGGGAGAGATGAGGGAGAGATGAGGGAGGAGGGAGAGAGAGAGATGAGAGGAGGGAGAGAGATGAGAGAGAGATGAGAGGAGGGAGAGAGAGATGAGAGGAGGGAGAGCAGTGATAGAGTGATGGAGTGATGGAGTGAGAGGTATATTTTTAGACATGGTAGCTGTTATGCTGAACGGTATGATGTGGTAGTTGGTATGGTCAGTCTGTCTCTCTTACCTCAGCGTCAGGTCAGTCTGTCTCTCTATACTCCGTCAGGTCAGTCTGTCTCTTACCTCAGCGTCAGGTCAGTCTGTCTCTTTTACCTCAGCGTCAGGTCAGTCTGTCTCTCTTACCTCAGCGTCAGGTCAGTCTGTCTCTCTAACCTCAGCGTCAGGTCAGTCTGTCTCTCTTACCTCAGCGTCAGGTCAGTCTGTCTCTCTTACCTCAGCGTCAGGTCAGTCTGTCTCTCTTACCTCAGCGTCAGGTCAGTCTGTCTTACCTTAGCGTCAGGTCAGTCTGTCTCTCTTACCTCAGCGTCAGGTCAGTCTGTCTGTCTTACCTCAGCGTCAGGTCAGTCTGTCTCTCTTACCTCAGCGTCAGGTCAGTCTGTCTGTCTTACCTCAGCGTCAGGTCAGTCTGTCTCTCTTACCTCAGCGTCAGGTCAGTCTGTCTCTCTTACCTCAGCGTCAGGTCAGTCTGTCTCTCTAACCTCTGCGTCAGGTCAGTCTGTCTCTCTTACCTCAGCATCAGGTCAGTCTGTCTCTCTTGCCTCAGCGTCAGGTCAGTCTGTCTCTCTTACCTCAGCGTCAGGTCAGTCTGTCTGTCTTACCTCAGCGTCAGGTCAGTCTGTCTGTCTTACCTCAGCGTCAGGTCAGTCTGTCTGTCTTACCTCAGCGTCAGGTCAGTCTATCTGTCTTACCTCAGCGTCAGGTCAGTCTGTCTCTCTTACCTCAGCGTCAGGTCAGTCTGTCTCTCTTACCTCAGCGTCAGGTCAGTCTGTCTCTCTAACCTCTGCGTCAGGTCAGTCTGTCTCTCTTACCTCAGCGTCAGGTCAGTCTGTCTCTCTTGCCTCAGCGTCAGGTCAGTCTGTCTCTCTTGCCTCAGCGTCAGGTCAGTCTGTCCCTCTGACCTCAGCGTCAGGTCAGTCTGTCTCTCTTACCTCAGCGTCAGGTCAGTCTGCCTCTCTTACCTCAGCGTCAGGTCAGTCTGTCTCTCTTGCCTCAGCGTCAGGTCAGTCTGTCTCTCTTACCTCAGCGTCAGGTCAGTCTGTCTCTCTTACCTCAGCGTCAGGTCAGTCTGTCTCTCTAACCTCTGCGTCAGGTCAGTCTGTCTCTCTTACCTCAGCGTCAGGTCAGTCTGTCTGTCTTACCTCAGCGTCAGGTCAGTCTGTCTGTCTTACCTCAGCGTCAGGTCAGTCTGTCTCTCTTACCTCAGCGTCAGGTCAGTCTGTCTCTCTTACCTCAGCGTCAGGTCAGTCTGTCTCTCTTGCCTCAGCGTCAGGTCAGTCTGTCTCTCTGACCTCAGCGTCAGGTCAGTCTGTCTCTCTTACCTCAGCGTCAGGTCAGTCTGTCTCTCTTACCTCAGCGTCAGGTCAGTCTGTCTCTCTTGCCTCAGCGTCAGGTCAGTCTGTCTCTCTTACCTCAGCGTCAGGTCAGTCTGTCTCTCTTACCTCAGCGTCAGGTCAGTCTGTCTCTCTAACCTCTGCGTCAGGTCAGTCTGTCTCTCTTACCTCAGCGTCAGGTCAGTCTGTCTCTCTTGCCTCAGCGTCAGGTCAGTGTGTCTCTCTTACCTCAGCGTCAGGTCAGTCTCTCTGTCTTACCTCAGCGTAAGGTTAGTCTGTCTGTCTTACCTCAGCGTCAGGTCAGTCTGTCTGTCTTACCTCAGCGTCAGGTCAGTCTGTCTCTCTTACCTCAGCGTCAGGTCAGTCTGTCTCTCTTACCTCAGCGTCAGGTCAGTCTGTCTCTCTAACCTCTGCGTCAGGTCAGTCTGTCTCTCTTACCTCAGCGTCAGGTCAGTCTGTCTCTCTTGCCTCAGCGTCAGGTCAGTCTGTCTCTCTTACCTCAGCGTCAGGTCAGTCTGTCTGTCTTACCTCAGCGTCAGGTCAGTCTGTCTGTCTTACCTCAGCGTCAGGTCAGTCTGTCTCTCTTACCTCAGCGTCAGGTCAGTCTGTCTCTCTAACCTCTGCGTCAGGTCAGTCTGTCTGTCTTACCTCAGCGTCAGGTCAGTCTGTATCTCTTACCTCAGCGTCAGGTCAGTCTGTCTCTCTTGCCTCAGCGTCAGGTCAGTCTGTCTCTCTTGCCTCAGCGTCAGGTCAGTCTGTCTCTCTTACCTCAGCGTCAGGTCAGTCTGTCTCTCTTACCTCAGCGTCAGGTCAGTCTGTCTCTCTTACCTCAGCGTCAGGTCAGTCTGTCTCTCTTGCCTCAGCGTCAGGTCAGTCTGTCTCTCTTACCTCAGCGTCAGGTCAGTCTGGCTCTCTTACCTCAGCGTCAGGTCAGTCTGTCTCTTTTACCTCAGCGTCAGGTCAGTCTGTCTCTCTTACCTCAGCGTCAGGTCAGTCTGTCTCTCTTACCTCAGCGTCAGGTCAGTCTGTCTCTCTTGCCTCAGCGTCAGGTCAGTCTGTCTCTCTAGCCTCAGCGTCAGGTCAGTCTGTCTCTCTTACCTCAGCGTCAGGTCAGTCTGTCTCTCTAACCTCAGCGTCAGGTCAGTCTGTCTCTCTTACCTCAGCGTCAGGTCAGTCTGTCTCTCTAACCTCAGCGTCAGGTCAGTCTGTCTCTCTTACCTCAGCGTCAGGTCAGTCTGTCTCTCTTACCTCAGCGTCAGGTCAGTCTGTCTCTCTTACCTCAGCGTCAGGTCAGTCTGTCTCTCTTGCCTCAGCGTCAGGTCAGTCTGTCTGTCTTGCCTCAGCGTCAGGTCAGTCTGTCTGTCTTGCCTCAGCGTCAGGTCAGTCTGTCTCTCTTACCTCAGCGTCAGGTCAGTCTGTCTCTCTTACCTCAGCGTCAGGTCAGTCTGTTTCTCTTGCCTCAGCGTCAGGTCAGTCTGTCTGTCTTACCTCTGCGTCAGGTCAGTCTGTCTCTCTTACCTCAGCGTCAGGTCAGTCTGTCTCTCTTGCCTCAGCGTCAGGTCAGTCTGTCTGTCTTACCTCAGCGTCAGGTCAGTCTGTCTGTCTTACCTCAGCGTCAGGTCAGTCTGTCTCTCTTACCTCAGCGTCAGGTCAGTCTGTCTCTCTAACCTCTGCGTCAGGTCAGTCTGTCTGTCTTACCTCAGCGTCAGGTCAGTCTGTATCTCTTACCTCAGCGTCAGGTCAGTCTGTCTCTCTTGCCTCAGCGTCAGGTCAGTCTGTGTCTCTGACCTCAGCGTCAGGTCAGTCTGTCTCTCTTGCCTCAGCGTCAGGTCAGTCTGTCTCTCTTACCTCAGCGTCAGGTCAGTCTGGCTCTCTTACCTCAGCGTCAGGTCAGTCTGGCTCTCTTACCTCAGCGTCAGGTCAGTCTGGCTCTCTTACCTCAGCGTCAGGTCAGTCTGTCTCTCTTACCTCAGCGTCAGGTCAGTCTGTCTCTCTTACCTCAGCGTCAGGTCAGTCTGTCTCTCTTACCTCAGCGTCAGGTCAGTCTGTCTCTCTTGCCTCAGCGTCAGGTCAGTCTGTCTCTCTAACCTCAGCGTCAGGTCAGTCTGTCTCTCTTACCTCAGCGTCAGGTCAGTCTGTCTCTCTAACCTCAGCGTCAGGTCAGTCTGTCTCTCTTACCTCAGCGTCAGGTCAGTCTGTCTCTCTAACCTCAGCGTCAGGTCAGTCTGTCTCTCTTACCTCAGCGTCAGGTCAGTCTGTCTCTCTTACCTCAGCGTCAGGTCAGTCTGTCTCTCTAACCTCAGCGTCAGGTCAGTCTGTCTCTCTTACCTCAGCGTCAGGTCAGTCTGTCTCTCTAACCTCAGCGTCAGGTCAGTCTGTCTCTCTAACCTCAGCGTCAGGTCAGTCTGTCTCTCTAACCTCAGCGTCAGGTCAGTCTGTCTCTCTTACCTCAGCGTCAGGTCAGTCTGTCTCTCTTACCTCAGCGTCAGGTCAGTCTGTCTCTCTAACCTCAGCGTCAGGTCAGTCTGTCTCTCTTACCTCAGCGTCAGGTCAGTCTGTCTCTCTGACCTCAGCGTCAGGTCAGTCTGTCTCTCTTACCTCAGCGTCAGGTCAGTCTGTCTCTCTTACCTCAGCGTCAGGTCAGTCTGTCTCTCTTACCTCAGCGTCAGGTCAGTCTGTCTCTCTATACTCAGCGTCAGGTCAGTCTGTCTCTCTTACCTCAGCGTCAGGTCAGTCTGTCTCTCTTACCTCAGCGTCAGGTCAGTCTGTCTGTCTTACCTCAGCGTCAGGTCAGTCTGTCTCTCTTACCTCAGCGTCAGTCTGTCTCTCTTACCTCAGCGTCAGGTCAGTCTGTCTCTCTAACCTCAGCGTCAGGTCAGTCTGTCTCTCTTACCTCAGCGTCAGGTCAGTCTGTCTCTCTAACCTCAGCGTCAGGTCAGTCTGTCTCTCTAACCTCAGCGTCAGGTCAGTCTGTCTCTCTAACCTCAGCGTCAGGTCAGTCTGTCTCTCTAACCTCAGCGTCAGGTCAGTCTGTCTCTCTTACCTCAGCGTCAGGTCAGTCTGTCTCTCTAACCTCAGCGTCAGGTCAGTCTGTCTCTCTTACCTCAGCGTCAGGTCAGTCTGTCTCTCTAACCTCAGCGTCAGGTCAGTCTGTCTCTCTTACCTCAGCGTCAGGTCAGTCTGTTTCTCTTGCCTCAGCGTCAGGTCAGTCTGTCTGTCTTACCTCAGCGTCAGGTCAGTCTGTCTGTCTTACCTCAGCGTCAGGTCAGTCTGTCTCTCTTACCTCAGCGTCAGGTCAGTCTGTCTCTCTTGCCTCAGCGTCAGGTCAGTCTGTCTGTCTTGCCTCAGCGTCAGGTCAGTCTGTCTCTCTTACCTCAGCGTCAGGTCAGTCTGTCTCTCTTACCTCAGCGTCCGGTCAGTCTGTTTCTCTTGCCTCAGCGTCAGGTCAGTCTGTCTCTCTTACCTCAGCGTCAGGTCAGTCTGTTTCTCTTGCCTCAGCGTCAGGTCAGTCTGTCTCTCTTACCTCAGCGTCAGGTCAGTCTGTCTCTCTTACCTCAGCGTCAGGTCAGTCTGTCTCTCTTACCTCAGCGTCAGGTCAGTCTGTTTCTCTTACCTCAGCGTCAGGTCAGTCTGTCTCTCTTACCTCAGCGTCAGGTCAGTCTGTCTCTCTTGCCTCAGCGTCAGGTCAGTCTGTCTCTCTAACCTCAGCGTCAGGTCAGTCTGTCTCTCTAACCTCAGCGTCATGTCAGTCTGTCTCTCTTACCTCAGCGTCAGGTCAGTCTGTCTCTCTTACCTCAGCGTCAGGTCAGTCTGTCTCTCTTACCTCAGCGTCAGGTCAGTCTGTCTCTCTGACCTCAGCGTCAGGTCAGTCTGTCTCTCTGACCTCAGCGTCAGGTCAGTCTGTCTCTCTATACTCAAGGTCAGGTGTGTCTTTAGTTGCCTTCCACTGAATGCAGGGAAACATTTGGTATTTATTTTTACAGCAGCTCAACCAGTGACATTTTGATGAGAAATAATAGTATTTATTGTTTGTGGACTTGGACAAAAGGGGAACATTTCCTGGTTCAAGTGTGGCTGAAAGTAGGAGGTAAATTCTGACAATCTGTTTTTAGTCTGCTTGTGTAGCGTAATTGAATGCAAATATGCAAATTATCAATACTACGGATAATAGATCTAAAACACAGATGATGGAGACTAATTAGAAATATATTTATCAATCAATCAATCAATCAATTGACACCTGTCCTGTTCATAGAGGTCATGGAGTGGAGGTTTGAAAACTGGAACAAGGCTGCCACCTGCTGGTGAGATGATTCTACAACACTGTTTGAAAATCGTTCTTTTATTTTTAAACATTTTTATTAAACCTTTAATTAACTAGGCAAGTCAGTAAAGAACAAATTCTTATTTACAATTAATGGCCTACCCCGGCCAAACCTGGACGATGATGGGCCAATTGTGCGCCACCCTGTGGGACTCCCAATCACGGCAGGATGTGATGCAGCCTGGATTTTGACCAGCTCCAGGTATGTTTAGAGACATGGTAGCTTTTTGACCAGCTCCAGGTATGTTTAGAGACATGGTAGCTTCTTGACCAGCTCCAGGTATGTTTAGAGACATGGTAGCTTCTTGACCAGCTCCAGGTATGTTTAGAGACATGGTAGCTTCTTGACCAGCTCCAGGTATGTTTAGAGACATGGTAGCTTCTTGACCAGCTCCAGGTATGTTTAGAGACATGGTAGCTAGCTGGTATGCTGGACTGGTTGGACACATAGTTAAGGCAAAGTTTGAATGAATAACTGACAACTAAAATAGTGCTTTCAATCATTTATATTTTTAGCTCAAATAACGTGGTTTAATGTTGAATTGGAACATTTTGGAGTCACTTGGTTACATTTAAACAGCATGAGAACAAAACACCAGACTCTCACAGGCTTCATTCATTATAGATGTTTATTCCTTCAGATGGGAAGAAGATGGATACATGCAGTGATAGAATTACATTCAGAACATATAATAGTATCTCTATGGTAACAGTGATAGAATTACATTCAGAACATATAATAGTATCTCCATGGTAACAGTGATAGAATTACATTCAGAACATATAATAGTATCTCTATGGTAACAGTGATAGAACTACATTCAGAACATATAATAGTATCTCTATGGTAACAGTGATAGAATTACATTCAGAACATATAATAGTATCTCCATGGTAACAGTGATAGAATTACATTCAGAACATATAATAGTATCTCTATGGTAACAGTGATAGAATTACATTCAGAACATATAATAGTATCTCTATGGTAACAGTGATAGAATTACATTCAGAACATATAATAGTATCTCTATGGTAACAGTGATAGAATTACATTCAGAACATATAATAGTATCTCTATGGTAACAGTGATAGAATTACATTCAGAACATATAATAGTATCTCTATGGTAACAGTGATAGAATTACATTCAGAACATATAATAGTATCTCTATGGTAACAGTTACATTGCAGTCAGAACCTGACAAACTGTTGGCCCATGTATTAACAACAGTAATGTCTTTAGATCATAAATCAATTAAACTTTATTTTCTACAGAATTTCATTCCCTTTCATGTGATTTATAGACATAGCAGTGAAGGTAGAAGTACAGAATTGAAAGATTTGACTCAGGGCTTGAACCCTGGTCTCGCATGGAAGAATGTATTTTATAGTTGTCTGTGTTGCCACTGGACCAAAGTCTGGGACAGGGAATGATCTGTGTCACCTACAAAGAGACACATTTACAATCCTCATCACATTCCAATAACCCTTTCCTGCTAATATCCCCACTTCCTACCTCCCTCTCTCTGCTCTTCTCTCTCTCTTTCTGAGAAGAACCTCTTAGACACTTCTCTGGGAACAGCTGGACATCACCTGGGTAATGCTGCTTCAACATGTCATACAGCTCTGCCAAGGTATGGGGGTTCAATACTTGTTTGTTCGGTTCCTCTTTGTTCTCCCCCCAGTGTGCTTCAGCCATCCACTTGTTCTTCTTGTTCAAACAGCAGTAGGCTGTCCACATGATATCTGGGATGTTCACTCGGTTGTTCAGTGTGTTGCTCTTACTGGGCACCGCTCCAGTCACCACATAGGCCTTGATAACGTTATTATCTAGACACTGCTTCAGGAGAATCTTTCTAACCTTACACTCCATCGTTCCCCAGCTACCTTCATTAAATGTCTTTACTTGAGGAACAGAGTTTGTCAGGGTAAAGGTGGAGTTCTGATTAACAGGTTGGTGAGCAAAAGATTTTGGAAAAATGTGACCTATGTTCACCTTCTTGTTTTTACCATCTTTATCATAATCCTGATTGACAGCCTGGTGTGTGTAAGTGACTTCTTGTGTCTCCAGACTCATAACTGTGTCAATTCCTCCGTCCAGCTGTAGGAACAATGTTCATCATTCGTTCATTAATCATGCAGTTATACTGGACTGACCTAAATATCAGACTTGTACATCAGACCTGTACATCAGACCTGTACATTAGACCTGTACATCAGACCTGTACATTACACTGTCAAACCGCTGAAAGTATTCAGACCCTTTGCCTTTTTCCACATTTTGTTACGTTACAGACTTATTCTAAAATGTATTAAATAGTTTTTTCCCTCATCAATCTACACACAATACCACATAATGATAAAGCAAAACCAGGGTCTGAATACTAATGTAAATATGTTATCTGTTTTTTATTTAGGAAACTATCCCTTTAAGGATCGATACAGACATGTCATCTTGCTAGACAGACAATTGAAGGTTATTGTTCAACTTTGGCATTAAATGTCGATTTGAAAATATGTTTAAATTACCTGAGGTTCAATCATCCATTTATCTGGTCTTTCCTCGCTCTTTCCAACGCCAGTGAAGGTGTAGGCTGAGAACACAGGGATCCTGTTGGTCGTGTCGTAGAGAGTTGCAAACATGTAGGTCTTGTAAACAACATTTTTCTTCGTGTATTCAAACAACTGGCAGATCGGCTTGTAGCGGTTCTGGTCCTGGACTTTCCCACCAACCAAAATACCTGGGAGATTTGGAGTTGTCCCCCCCAGGAAGAACTCTGTGCACTCTGGAACATCACTGAACTTCTTCACTACATGAGAGAAAGCAGGAGGAAGGAGAGAGAGAAGGAGGAGAGTAGAGAGATGATTCAATACCCCCATCATCACCTGAAGACTGTACACCACAGAGACAAAGATGAAGTTACAGAGACCAGTTGGTAGACTGGAGACTGCTGAGCTGAGTCAGGACAGACTGATTTAAATAGTTATTACAGAGACCAGCTGGTAGACTGGAGACTGCTGAGCTGAGTCAGGACAGACTGATTTAAATAGGTTTTCAGAGACTCCTCCTTCAGATGTCAAAACAGAAAGGGTTGATTTGCAAACACTCCTCTGTATTCTTCCGTGGAAACTGCTGTAACAAATAACATGTGACTCACCTACTGTAGCTTATGGTTCTACTTAAGAATGTGGAACACACAGCCAATAGGGAGGTTTGATTGTCACACCTGTTCCACATACAGAGGAGTTTATCCAACCCTCCTTGTCCAGTCTTGACCACTAATTATACCAGACAGGACTCATCTTCATACAGAGGAGTTTATCCAACCCTCCTTGTCCAGTCTTGACCACTAATTATACCAGACAGGACTCATCTTCATACAGAGGAGTTTATCCAACCCTCCTTGTCCAGTCTTGACCACTAATTATACCAGACAGGACTCATCTTCATACAGAGGAGTTTATCCAACCCTCCTTGTCCAGTCTTGTCCACTAATTATACCAGACAGGACTCATCTTCATACAGAGGAGTTTATCCAACCCTCCTTGTCCAGTCTTGACCACTAATTATACCAGACAGGACTCATCTTCATACAGAGGAGTTTATCCAACCCTCCTTGTCCAGTCTTGACCACTAATTATGCCAGACAGGACTCATTTAAACAACCAAGTACATGTTGATCTGGTCAATGTAATAAACAAACTGAAAAGGAAGTTGACTGCTTACAGGCCGGATGCTCTGTTTACTTCAGACACACCTTCTCCCAGATATCATGACAGAAGAGTTCCTCATTCAGTAAGATAATATTTACTCAGTGACATCCTGAGGCATTGATAGATCATGAGAGAGGAAGAAAAACTCTGTGTACACAGTCACTACATCCAGGTTCAGCATCTAGGAGAACAGAGAGGGTACATTCATTCTGTATTAAACTAACAAGTCAAGGTTCATCTGGGGAATTTGATCATCGGTTGGCCAGACAACCGTCAGGAGAAGGAAGGGAAGGGGGTTAAAAACATTTTAAATGATTTGTCCTGCTAAGATTTAGTTTATGAAATCATGGTCAAACAATGTCAATGTGTTAAAGGTTCACTTTGGGAAAAAACTGAAAAAATAACAGCTTGAAACTGTACAGCTGATCAATGCACCATCATACCCGGTCATTTAATGGATAAATTAGCAGTTCAAATCCTGACTGATCTCTACAGCTTCGATCCAAAAACAAATACCCAAGTCTCCCCATTTCTTTAAAACACTTATTCTAGGAAAAGTCAAAACATGACATTCTCAATGGCAGATTTAGGGCAAATGTTTAATTCAGATGAAGTAAATTAAAATGTCTGTGGTGGTTCTTGTGAAAAGGCCCCGAGGTGTGATCACAGGAAGTGAGTCAGTCCCATGGAATAGGCCTACAGGAGGGGAGTCAGTCCCATGGAATAGACCTACAGGAGGGGAGTCAGTCCCATGGAATAGACCTACAGGAGGTGAGTCACATTTTATTAGTTACAGCATTTTCCGTAGAAACGTACAGAGGAGTTTATGCAAATCAACCCTTTCTGTTTTGACATCTGAAGTTGGAGTTTCTGAAAACCTATTTAATAAAGCAGTCTGTCCTGACTCAGCTCAACAGTCTCCAGTCTACCAACTGGTCTCTGTAACTTCATCTTTGTCTCTGTGGTGTACAGTCTTCAGGTGATGATGGGGGTATTGAATCATCTCTCTACTCTCCTCCTCCTCTCTTCTCTCTAAACTCCACAGCTGCATTTCATTAAAAATTAATGTGAGTTATGGAACAATGCTTGAAAGTGCAGATTGTTTGAAATATCTGGGACTGAGGATAGATTTTGAATTGTCTTTAGGAAAAGCATATAGATTACATTAGTAAAACAATGAAGTATAAGAATGTGGTTACTATACAGATCTAAGAAATGATTTACTGTGTCTGTTAGAAAGACCTTGGTAACCCAACTCAAATCAAATCTAGTTCTATTGGTCACACGCGCCCGAATACAACAGGTGTAGTAGACCTTACAGTGAAATGCTGAATACAACAGGTGTAGGTAGACCGTACAGTGAAATGCTGAATACAACAGGTGTAGTAAACCTCACAGTGAAATGCTGAATACAACAGGTGTAGTAAACCTTACAGTGAAATGCTGAATACAACAGGTGTAGTAGACCTTACAGTGAAATGCTGAATACAACAGGTGTAGTAGACCTTACAGTGAAATGCTGAATACAACAGGTGTAGGTAGACCTCACAGTGTAATGCTGAATACAACAGGTGTAGGTAGACCTCAAAGTGAAATGCTGAATACAACAGGTGCAGTAAACCTTACAGTGAAATGCTGAATACAACAGGTGTAGTAGACCTTACAGTGAAATGCTGAATACAACAGGTGTAGGTAGACCTCACAGTGAAATGCTGAATACAACAGGTGTAGACCTCACAGTGAAATGCTGAATACAACAGGTGTAGGTAGACCTCACAGTGAAATGCTGAATCAACAGGTGTAGGTAGACCTCACAGTGAAATGCTGAATACAACAGGTGTAGTAGACCTTACAGTGAAATGCTGAATACAACAGGTGTAGACCTCACAGTGAAATGCTGAATACAACAGGTGTAGGTAGACCTCACAGTGAAATGCTGAATACAACAGGTGTCATAGACCTTACAGTGAAATGCTGAATACAACAGGTGTCGTAGACCTTACAGTGAAATGCTGAATACAACAGGTGTCGTAGACCTCACAGTGAAATGCTGAATACAACAGGTGTAGTAAACCTTACAGTGAAATGCTGAATACAACAGGTGTAGTAGACCTCACAGTGAAATGCTGAATACAACAGGTGTAATAGACCTCACAGTGAAATGCTGAATACAACAGGTGTAATAGACCTTACAGTGAAATGCTGAATACAACAGGTGTAGTAGACCTTACAGTGAAATGCTGAATACAACAGGTGTAGTAGACCTTACAGTGAAATGCTGAATACAAAAGGTGTAGTAGACCTTACAGTGAAATGCTGAATACAACAGGTGTAGACCTCACAGTGAAATGCTGAATACAACAGGTGTAGTAGACCTCACAGTGAAATGCAGAATACAACAGGTGTAGTAGACCTCACAGTGAAATGCAGAATACAACAGGTGTAGGTAGACCGTACAGTGAAATGCTGAATACAACAGGTGTAGGTAGACCTCACAGTGAAATGCTGAATACAACAGGTGTAGTAGACCTCACAGTGAAATGCTGAATACAACAGGTGTAGTAGACCTCACAGTGAAATGCTGAATACAACAGGTGTAGTAGACCTTACAGTGAAATGCTGAATACAACAGGTGTAGTAGACCTTACAGTGAAATGCTGAATACAACAGGTGTAGTAGACCTTACAGTGAAATGCTGAATACAACAGGTGTAGTAGACCTTACAGTGAAATGCTGAATACAACAGGTGTAGTAGACCTCACAGTGAAATGCTGAATACAACAGGTGTAGTAGACCTTACAGTGAAATGCTGAATACAACAGGTGTAGTAGACCTCAGTGACATGCTGAATACAACAGGTGTAGTAGACCTTACAGTGAAATGTTTACAAGCCCTTAAACAACAATGCAGTTTAAAAAAAAATACCCCTGAAAAGCAAAAGATAAGATTAACAAATAATTAAAGACAGCAGTAAATAACAAGAGCAGCATAGAAGGGGGACAATGCAAATAGTCTGGGTAGCTATTTGATTAGATGTTCAGGAGTCTTATTGCTTGGGGGTAGAAGCTGTTTAGACGCCTCTTGGACCTAAACTTGGTGCTCCGGTACCGCTTGCCATGTGGTAGCAGAACGAACAGTCTATGACTGGGGTGGCTGGAGTCTTTGACAATTTGTAGGGCCTTCCTCTGACACTGTCTGGCATAGAGGTCCTGGATGGCAGGAAACTTGGGCCGTACGCACAACCCTCTGTTGTGCCTTGCGGTCGGAGGCCAAGTAGTTGCCATACCAGGCAGTGATGCAACCCGTCAGGATGCTCTCGATGGTGCAGCTGTGGAACATTTTGAGGACCTGGGGACCCACGCCAAATATGTTCAGTCTCCTGAGGGGGAATAGGCTTTGTCTTGCCCTCTTCACGACTGTCTTGGTGTGTTTGGACCATGATAGTTTGTTGGTGATGTGAACATCAAGGAACTTGAAGCTCTCAACCTGCTCCACTACAGCCCTGTCGATGAGAATGGGGGATGGCTCGGTCCTCCTTTTCCTATAGTCCACAATCATCTCCTTTGTCTTGATCATGTTGGGGGAGAGGTTGTTGTCCTGGCACCACCCGACCAGGCTCTGAGGGCACTGTGGTGTTGAACGCTGAGCTGTAGTCAACGAACAGCATTCTCACATAGGTGTTCCTTTCATCCAGGTGGGAAAGGGAAGTGTGGAGTGCAATAGAGATTGCATCATCTGTGGATCTGTTGGGGCGGTATGCAAATTGGAGTGGGTCTAGGGTTTCTGGGATAATGGTGTTGATGTGAGCCATGACCAGCCTTTCAAAGCACTTCATTGCTTCAGACGTCGTCATTTAGGCAGTTCTAAGGTTTAAAAAAGCCCAAACTTCCCCCAGGGTAGTAAGAAACGCTTCACTAATTTGCGTGTCGTCTTTTGCACTTTTTTGTTCCTGCGCAAGGCCAACCCGATGTCGAGCCGGTCTCAACTAGCAAAAAGCCACTGAAAGAAGTGGTCTCATTTAGATGTTTTGTGTGTCTGTGGAGCAGAAGAAACGTGTGTTAAGAATCAAAAAGATATCGGAGTGGAACGTTTCCTGTTTTCCTATCAAGGAGGGTATTTCTGGGGTGGCGCAATAAATAAAGGAAGAGGATATAACTGAAGAGGATATGTAGAGGATATAACAGAAGAGGATATGTAGAGGATATAACTGAAGAGGATATGTAGAGGATATAACAGAAGAGGATATGTAGAGGATATAACTGAAGAGGATATGTAGAGGATATAACAGAAGAGGATATGTAGAGGATATAACAGAAGAGGATATGTAGAGGATATAACAGAAGAGGATATGTAGAGGATATAACTGAAGAGGATATGTAGAGGATATAACAGAAGAGGATATGTAGAGGATATAACTGAAGAGGATATGTAGAGGATATAACAGAAGAGGATATGTAGAGGATATAACTGAAGAGGATATGTAGAGGATATAACTGAAGAGGATATGTAGAGGATATAACTGAAGAGGATATGTAGAGGATATAACTGAAGAGGATATGTAGAGGATATAACTGAAGAGGATATGTAGAGGATATAACTGAAGAGGATATAACTGAAGAGGATATGTAGAGGATATAACTGAAGAAGATATGTAGAGGATATAACTGAAGAGGATATAACTGAAGAAGATATGTAGAGGATATAACTGAAGAGGATATAACTGTAGAGGATATAACTGAAGAAGATATAACTGAAGAGGATATCTAGAGGATATAACTGAAGAGGATATGTAGAGGATATAACTGAAGAGGATATCTAGAGGCTTTAACTGAAGAGGATATGTAGAGGATATAACTGAAGAGGATATGTAGAGGATATAACTGAAGAGGATATAACTGAAGAGGATATGTAGAGGATATAACTGAAGAGGATATGTAGAGGATATGTAGAGGATATAACTGAAGAAGATATAACTGAAGAGGATATGTAGAGGATATAACTGAAGAAGATATAACTGTAGAGGATATAACTGAAGAAGATATAACTGAAGAGGATATCTAGAGGATATAACTGAAGAGGATATGTAGAGGATATAACTGAAGAGGATATCTAGAGGCTTTAACTGAAGAGGATATGTAGAGGATATAACTGAAGAGGATATGTAGAGGATATAACTGAAGAGGATATAACTGAAGAGGATATGTAGAGGATATAACTGAAGAGGATATGTAGAGGATATGTAGAGGATATAACTGAAGAAGATATAACTGAAGAGGATATGTAGAGGATATAACTGAAGAAGATATAACTGTAGAGGATATAACTGAAGAAGATATAACTGAAGAGGATATAACTGAATAGGATATGTAGAGGATTTAACTGAAGAGGATATGTAGAGGATATAACTGAAGAGGATATAACTGAAGAGGATATGTAGAGGATATAACTGAAGAGGATATGTAGAGGATATAACTGTAGAGGATATGTAGAGGATATGTAGAGGATATAACTGAAGAGGATATGTAGAGGATATAACTGAAGAGGATATGTAGAGGATATAACTGTAGAGGATATGTAGAGGATATAACTGTAGAGGATATAACTGAAGAGGATATGTAGAGGATATAACTGAAGAGGATATGTAGAGGATATGTAGAGGATATAACTGAGGAGGATATGTAGAGGATATAACTGAAGAGGATATAACTGAAGAGGATATGTAGAGGATATAACTGAAGAGGATATGTAGAGGATATAACTGTAGAGGATATATAGAGGATATAACTGTAGAGGATATAACTGAAGAGGATATGTAGAGGATATAACTGAAGAGGATATGTAGAGGATATAACTGAAGCAGATATAACTGAAGAGGATATGAAGAGGATATAACTGAAGAGGATATGTAGAGGATATAACTGAAGACATCGATGGAGTGGTTGGTGCACGTTGATGGACTTGTATGGTGGACAGAGAAAATAAGTTCACTCCATCCATGCTACTGTTCTTCGGTAAATAATCTCTCCCTTCTCATATAAAGTCAGGATTCATGATTTACCCGGTAAGAGCTTTAATGCACAAGCTCCTTCAGTGTCATAAATGTAAAAGATTTGGTCATGTGTCAAGTGTGTGCAGAAGGGAAGAATATCGTACGCCAGATGAAGGGAAATTCTGCAACTGTGGAGGTGAACATGTGGCTCTTGGAGTGCCCTGATAGGCTGAAGGAGAATGAGGTGTCAAGGGTAAGGAGTGAAAATGGGAAGGAAAGAATGGCAGGGAAGAACAATGGTAGTAGAGCCTCCAGGACCAGTGAAGGTTTTTCATCAACCGAGGGATAGTAAAATGCTACATGATAAAATGGTGGACTTTGTATAATTTATTACAATAGTTATAAACTGTACAACACAAGCAGAGAAGAAGTCTAAGAACATTGGAATCATTGTGAATGCAGCTGAACGTTTTTGGGGGTCTTCCTGATTTCCTCGGTGCAAGAAATCCTGTCTGTGAATGTAGCCCCATCACAGGCCCCTGAGCCAGTGTAGGGATGTATTTTGGAGTGGACTGTGATTGAAGACGTATGATGTTTTTTTTAGTTGACGTGTTTTATTTTATATGATATCGTTCTACCTCTTATCCGGAATAGTTTGTTTACGTTTCTTATTTAATACCTCGTCCAGCAGGTGGCGGTAATGCACCTTAACATTGGATGTCAACCGCCGTTAAACTCCATCGAAGAAGAAGACACTTTCCCTTCATCGGATCATTGTTTAAATCACAAGGAGAGTTACAGAGTAAGTATCTTTAATAAGGTTGAATGAAATGGATTGTCATCTTATTGCTACATCTGTGAAGTTGTAAGAAGAACGGAAAAGTGAATTGAAAACATTATACAGTTCTATCTCTGCAGTCATCTACCTATGATACCCGTAGCATTGGTTTGGTATCGGTAACTACCGGTACAATCAGCGGCCACTTGTCTGCATTTTCAATAGTATTTTTACAATCGTAGCTATTTTAATGCATACTATCGCTTATATTCGTGCTTTGTTGTATGGTGTAAGACGTCTGTGAAGTTGTGAAATAGTGTTTACGTGATGCAGGCTACAGTACAGTAACTTTAGCATGCTACTGTACAGTAGTTTATTTTCGGTTCCAGTGTATAACAGTTTTATTCAACATGTATCAGTCATGGATTAGCTAATACATGTATTATGTTATCTAGTTTAATGGTGTGATAATCGGGATATTTGCCTTGCATTTCAATCTACACATGAATATGGGTCTGCAATGTATTGCAATGTTAGGTAGGCTATTCAATTCCCTTGGCATTCTGCAAGCATGAATACTTTACAATAATGGAAGATATGCATTGTGTTAATCTTACTATTTGTCCATGTATTGAATGATACACAGCTTTCCATAAATGCAGTGTGGACTTTTTACAGATGAAACCCCTTCCATTATGACACTCCCTTCCTGTATCTGTCATAAAGGCCTATGCATTCTTTGTCCTTTAGTTACACAACTAAATCTAGTATCTGTCACTTACCTTTCATGCTGTAGATCTGCTGTCATGGTGCTGAGAATGCTTAGTACTGTATCTGTCACTTATGTATTCTCTGTATGTATTAGGTATGAACCCTTGGACGTACAGGTACCTCCAGCGCTCCCTCCTGCCTCACGTTCGGCCCCTGTCCCTGGTGATCTACCCCAGGCCCCCTTGTATCCACCCCCAGGCTTCTGAACTTGCCCCAGTGGGGTGAAGACCAGAAGAGGGTGATGTCCTTCCTGCCTCCCTCTCTCTCCCTTAAATGCAGCTGGTGATTCCAGAGAGCCGGCGGGCATCTCTCAACAAGAAGCAGCAGCAGTGGATTTACCAGACGCTGTTTACCAGGATCCTCCTACAGAGCTCACAGTTCATCACTGTCCTTGCCCTGGTGGGGTGAAGACCAGAAGAGGGTGATGTCCTTCCTGTCTCCAAGTTCTGCCTCAGAATGTGCTGGGGTGAGTTTTTCCATAATAAATGAGCAGCTTAGAAATGGTCATTTAATATTTTCTTCTCTCATGATCTATCAATGCCTCAGGATGCCACTGGGTAAACATTATCTAACTGATTAACTTTTCTGTGATGATATGTGGAATAAGATATGTCTGAAGTAAACAGAGGAACTGGCCTAGAGTTAGTCCTGTCTGGTATAATTAGTGGTCAAGACTGGACAAGGAGGGTTAGATAAACTCCTCTGTATGAAGATGAGTCCTGTCTGGTATAATTAGTGGTCAAGACTGGACAAGGAGGGTTCGATAAACTCCTCTCTGTATGTAGATGAGTCCTGTCTGGTATAATTAGTGGTCAAGACTGGACAAGGAGGGTTGGATAAACTCCTCTCTATGAAGATGAGTCCTGTCTGGTATAATTAGTGGTCAAGACTGGACAAGGAGGGTTGGATAAACTCCTCTGTATGTGGAACAGGTGTGACTATTTATCATGTGTAACAATCAAACCTCCCTATTGGCTGTGTGTTCCACATTCTAAAGTAGAACCATCATTTTACTGGCTGAAATATTGTCCAGAAATGACCTCATTGGACAGAAAGGGGAACTCCTCCCCACACGCATGTTGAACAAATATAATGTTTCCCTGAAACAAAGGATTCCTGTAGTTTCATGAAATAAGAAATTGATTCATAGTGTCCTTTGTCTGGGGTGATGTGAGTTTCCTTCAACAATCAGTGTTCCAGATAGATGACACAGGAACCTTGGTATAAAACTCTTTAGTAATAAAATGTCATTGCAGACAGAGACTCACATCCAGAATACCTCAGTAGTCTATAGTAAAGATCTGTGTGGTAAAACAGGAGACAACGCTCTTTATACCAGGTGGTGTGGACAACAACTTTATACCAGGTGGTGTGGACAACAACTTTATACCAGGTGGTGTGGACAACAACTTTATACCAGGTGGTGTGGACAACAACTTTATACCAGGTGGTGTGGACAACAACTTTATACCAGGTGGTGTGGACAACACTCTTTATACCAGGTGGTGTGGACAACAACTTTATACCAGGTGGTGTGGACAACAACTTTATACCAGATGGTGTGGACAACACTCTTTATACCAGGTGGTGTGGACAACACTCTTTATACCAGGTGGTGTGGACAACAACTTTATACCAGGTGGTGTGGACAACACTCTTTATACCAGGTGGTGTGGACAACAACTTTATACCAGGTGGTGTGGACAACAACTTTATACCAGGTGGTGTGGACAACAACTTTATACCAGGTGGTGTGGACAACAACTTTATACCAGGTGGTGTGGACAACAACTTTATACCAGGTGGTGTGGACAACACTCTTTATACCAGGTGGTGTGGACAACAACTTTATACCAGGTGGTGTGGACAACAACTTTATACCAGGTGGTGTGGACAACACTCTTTATACCAGGTGGTGTGGACAACAACTTTATACCAGGTGGTGTGGACAACCTATGTCAAATGCATACGTCAATCATACCTTAACATTGTGGCATTGGATTAGATACAAGGTATCTAAGATGAGAAAAGCATGTCAAGACTGTGGTTTGTCACTCTGCTATGAGCCATCAACCACACCTGTGTGGTCTCAGGCTCTTTGCTACTTTCAGAACATCTTGGCCTTGCGGCTGAGTGACTATCAGCAGGAGCAGACAGTTCTCAGCCTGAGAACTAACGTAGTACATCTCCATCACCCAGTACTTTTACATCGTTGCACATTGCAAGCACACAAAGGTTATCACATACAGTGGGGAGAACAAGTATTTGATACACTGCCGATTTTGCAGGTTTTCCTACTTACAAAGCATGTAGAGGTCTGTAATTTTTATCATAGGTACACTTCAACTGTGAGAGACGGAATCTAAATCCAGAAAATCACATTGTATGATTTTTAAGTAATTAATTAGCATTTTATTAATCATGGCATTGGTGTAGCCCCACCTCCGACCCCCAGGGTAACCCCCAACAATAGTATTTCATACAAGACCAACATTTAAGGCAACATTTGATGTGAACACTTAGCAAATAAACGTCCACACCTTTACAGGAAGTAAAACTGTGTGACCTGCTTCAGCTGTTTAACATTTGTATGTAGGTGAAGAAGTTAAACATGTTTTACTTAAGTGAAGCAGTCACTTTAAATATTATCCATGAAGGTAGGGTAGACTGGGGAACAAAGTAACACAGGGTCAGTTGTAACAGATAAATTAGTCCAATTAGAAACCAGGTAGAAAGCTCTTATTCAATGTGATAATGGTTGGTTAGTGTCTCTACTAGGGCTGGGCGGTATACTGTATTTTACTATATACCAGTGTTGATACAAGGACCAGTTTGAGTTTTTACTTTACTTTCTAGAACGGTATTTGAATGTTTGGTTTGTTAAATGTGATACGCTGTGTGTAACGTCCATTTTTATAGTTTACTCTGCTACTTGAGCCATCCCTCTCCGCTCTCTTGGACAACTTTTATTAATCAAAAACATTAAATACCGTCAAAAATGTGAAAAATATAATATGATCTTTTGGCCATATCGCCCAGCTCTAGTCGCTACATGACCAAGAGGTTTTGTTTAAATCCATTGATTACTTTTAGTTTTATTGAAGTTTTTTCTTCAATAAAAAAAGGTTTTTGAGTCCCTAAAGTAAATATACTTGCTGCTTCTCTTTTTGTTAAATTATTGACCTGTGGAACATTCACCTACTGGGTCAATTGTAACATTTAATTCCCACCACTTGGTTGAATTGTAAATGACTGGTACGTCCTAGGAACATACTTAGTGTGTAATGGTAGCTCAGATATGTTGTTTGTATAAAAATATGATCAATCCAACTTAAATAATATTTTCATAATAAACTAAAGTCTAAAAGTGTTAGTTTGTTCCCCAGTCTCCTCTACTCTTACTGAGAAAAGGCCTCAACTGAAGAATCTACAGCTGCTGAGTCTGAGGTGTTAAACAGTCCAGTGCTGCTCTGACCACAGTGTTGTTAGGAACCACATTTTCTAACTCTACATACACAGCCTTGTGTCAACTCTTACTGTGAACTACTTCAGTTACTGGAAATAAACTCAGCAGTGGTCAGACCACAGAATATGCTGTTAGGTTCTATTACTAGAGTGACAACTTGAACCAAACTAAGTTTATTCTTCCCAGAGGGTCAAACCAGCTGCATTAGACACAGACATGGTTTCCCCTGGGGTAGTATACAGTCTGGGCCAAATGTTTGGGGAATGACACAAATATTAATTTCCACAAGGTTTGCTGCTTCAGTCTCTTTAGATATTTTTGTCAGATGTTACTATGGAATAATGAAGAATAATTACAAGCATTTCATAAGTGTCAAAGGCTTTTATTGACAATTACATGAAGTTGATGCAAAGAGACAATATTTGCAGTGTTGACCCTTCTTTTTCAAGACCTCTGCAATCTGCCCTGACATGCTGTCAATTAACTTCTGGCCCACATCCTGACTGATGGCAGTTTATTATTGGATAATCAATGCTTGGAGTTTGTCAGAATTTGTGGGTTTTTGTTTGTCCACCCGCCTCTTGAGGATTGACCACAAATTCTTAGTGGGATTAAGGTCTGGGGAGTTTCCTGGCCATGGACCCAAAATATCGATGTTTTGTTCCCCGAGCCACTCAGTTATCACTTTTGCCTTATGGCAAGGTGCTCCATCATGCTGGAAAAGGCATTGTTCATCACCAAACTGTTCCTGGATGGTTGGGAGAAGTTGCTATCGGAGGATGTGTTTGTACCATTCTTTATTCATGGCTGTGTTCTTAGGCAAAATTGTGAGTGAGTCCTCTCCCTTGGCTGAGAAGCAACCCCACACATGAATGGTCTCAGGATGCTTTACTGTTGGCATGACACAGGACTGATGGTAGCGCTCACCTTGTCTTCTCCAGACAAGCTTTTGTCCGGATTCCCCAAACAATCGGAAAGGGGATTCATCAGAGAAAATTACTTTACCCCAGTCCTCAGCAGTCCAATCCCTGTACCTTTTTCAGAATATCAGTCTGTCCCCGATGTTTTTCCAGTCTGTCCTCCAAAAGTCTTCGCTTCACTGCGCGTGCAGATGCACTCACACCTGCCTGCTGCCATTCCTGAGCAAGCTCTGTACTGGTGGTGCCCCGATCCCGCAGCTGAATCAACTTTAGAAGATGGTCCTGGCGCTTGCTGGACTTCCTTGGGCGCCCTGAAGCCTTCTTCACAACAATTGAACCGCTCTCCTTGAAGTTCTTGATGATCCGATAAATGGTTGATTTAGGTGCAATCTTACTGGCAGCAATATCTGTCATCTTCGTCGTCCTCCTCATCTGAGGATGAGTAGTAAGAAGGATCGGAGGACCAATGCGCAGCGTGATATGAATACATCGTTACTTTTATTAACGAATAACACTGAATAACCATACAAAACAATAAACGGACAAACGAACGAAAACGCAACAGTCCCGTATGGTGACATACACAAAGACACAGAAACAGGAACAATCACCCACAACCCACAATACAAAACAGGCTACCTAAATATGGTTCCCAATCAGAGACAACGACTAACACCTGCCTCTGATTGAGAACCATATCAGGCCAAACACAGAAACAGACAAACTAGACATACAACATAGAATGCCCACTCAGATCACACCCTGACCAAACAAAACATAGAAACATACAAAGCAAACTATGGTCAGGGCGTGACAATATCCTTGCCTGTGAAGCCCTTTTTGTGCAAAGCAATGATGACGGCACGTGTTTCCTTGCAGGTAACCATGGTTGACAGAGGAAGAACAATGATTCCAAGCACCACCCTCCTTTTGAATCTTCGTCTGTTATTCGAACTCAATCAGCATGACAGAGTGATCTCCAGCCTTGTCCTCGTCAACACTCACACCTATGTTAATGAGAGAATCACTGACATGATGTCAGCTGGTCCTTTTGTGACAGGGCTGAAATGCAGTGTAAATGTTTTTGGAGGAATCAGTTCGTTTGAATGGCAAAGAGGGACTTTGCAAATAATTGCAATTCATCTGATCACTCTTCATAACATTCTGGAGTATATGCAAATTGCCATCATACAAGCTGAGGCAGCAGACTTTGTGACAATTAATATTTGTGTCATTCTCAAAACCTTTGGCCACGACTGTATACCCCATTCTGGGTGGAGTCTCCTCCTCATCACTAAACATTACATCATTATTTCTAGGCAGGGATCTGAGTGATATGAGCCTTAAACGGTTCCTCCCCTTATCAGTACTGCCTCATGTGACCATGTTTCCCTGCATTCAGCCCCTCCCAAGCTTCATTATGGCTCCCCTCATGCCTCCATTATACCTAACGATTCCTAATAATTACAGCTCAAAAACCAAACCTACACCAACATAAACACCAATAAATGAAACATCCATTATTGCCATCTTCTGGTTTCCATTAAATGTGTTAGAGGCCAAATCAGAGGTGGAAATGTGATTGACATTTGATAGCTTCCTCCGTTTCATTCAGTTGGACACATCTTCCCCCGTTTCATTCAGTTGGACACATCTTCCTCCGTTTCATTCAGTTGGACACATCTTCCTCCATTTCATTCAGTTGGACACATCTTCCTCCGTTTCATTCAGTTGGACACATCTTCCTCCGTTTCATTCAGTTGGACACATCTTCCTCCGTTTCATTCAGTTGTAATCATATCTGTAATGTATGTGAGGCCTTTAAGACCTCATACTAAATATGTTGACTTGTTGGTCAAGGGAAATGCAAGTTTACTTCTTTGAGTTGCTGATTCAGAGGCGCTAAGCCTTGTGAGATATTAATGAATGTGAACTCAGCAACCGTAATTCCAGAACAATCCCACTGTTGTAATAGTGTGATGTGTAACTTCTGACAGACTCTATGCTGAGTAAAGTCATGTTTTTATCCTAAAACTTTTTTCTACCAGAACCAAAGTGTTCCCAGAACTATAGACTTGTGTGATTAAGTTCTGGGTCCATACGTGTTAGAAACTACAGTAGGTGAGACACATGTTATTTGTGACAGCAGTGTCCATGGAAACAGAGGAGTTTATGCAAATCAACCCTTTCTGTCTTGACATCTGAAGGAGGAGTCTCTGAAAACCTATTTAAATCAGTCTGTCCTGACTCAGATCAACAGTCTCCAGTCTACCAACTGGTCTCTGAAAACCTATTTAAATCAGTCTGTCCTGACTCAGCTCAACAGTCTCCAGTCTACCAACTGGTCTCTGAAAACCTATTTAAATCAGTCTGTCCTGACTCAGCTCAGCAGTCTCCAGTCTACCAACTGGTCTCTGAAATAACTATTTAAAGCAGTCTGTCCTGACTCAGCTCAACAGTCTCCAGTCTACCAACTGGTCTCTGAAATAACTATTTAAAGCAGTCTGTCCTGACTCAGCTCAGCAGTCTCCAGTCTACCAACTGGTCTCTGAAATAACTATTTAAATCAGCCTGTCCTGACTCAGATCAGCATTCTCCAGTCTACCAGCTGGTCTCTGTAACTTCATCTTTGTCTCTGTGGTGTACAGTCTTCAGGTGATGATGGGGATATTGAATCATCTCTCTACTCTCCTCCTTCTCTCTCTCCTTCCTCCTGCTCTCTCTCATGTAGTGAAGAAGTTCAGTGATGTTCCACAGTGCAAGAGTTTCTTCCTGAAGGGGACAACTCCAAATCTCCCAGGTATTTTGGTTGATGGGAAAGTCCAGGACCAGAACCGCTACAAGCCGATCTGCCAGTTGTTTAAATACATGAAGAAAACGGAAGTTAAAAACATCTACATGTTTGCAACTCTCTACGACACGACCAACAGGATCCCTGTGTTCTCAGCCTACACCTTCAGTGGTCCTCCTACAGACCGCAGACCAAATCAACGTTGGATGATCGAGCCCCAGGTAGGACTAATGTTTGTCATATAACATAACATGTGTATTTGTTTACTGGTATATATCACAGACAGTTATGTTACCTAGTCAGTCCTGGATGATAGAGCCCCAGGTAGGACTAATGTTTGTCATATAACATAACATGTGTATTTGTTTACTGGTATATATCACAGACAGTTGTGTTACCTAGTCAGTCCTGGATGATAGAGCCCCAGGTAGGACTAATGTTTGTCATATAACATAACATGTGTATTTGTTTACTGGTATATATCACAGACAGTTGTGTTACCTAGTCAGTCCTGGATGATAGAGCCCCAGGTAGGACTAATGTTTGTCATATAACATAACATGTGTATTTGTTTACTGGTATATATCACAGACAGTTGTGTTACCTAGTCAGTCCTGGATGATGGAGCCCCAGGTAGTTCTAATCTCTATTCATTCAACATGTGTATTTGATTACTGGTATATATCATGTATATATGTATCTTTGTTGCAACCACTTTCAGCTTAAGTCTGGATTGTGAAATAGTGATTTTTTTTTTAAATGTATGAATTTTTCTAATAGTTTTAATGTCGGACTGATGTTTCTGCAGCTTGAAGATAAACATTACACACGTAACATGATGGTGGCAGGTAGACGTCTAAGAGTCGAGCACCAGGCTACGAACGCAGACTACAAGGTAAAGATAAAGGGCATGCATCTGGACAGAGGTCACCTATTCCCATGTTCGTACGCACCTGATGATGATACCATGAGGTCCACTTTCACCCTGACAAACGTCGTTCCCCAGGAAAGAGGCTTCAACCGAGGCAGATGGAGTAAAATTGAGTGCAAAGTCAGAGAATATCTTGTGAAGAACTGTAAGGAAGCTGAAGACCAGATTAAAGCCTATGTGGTGACTGGAGCAGTGCCCAGCAACAACAAACTGAACAAACGAGTGAACATCCCGGATCTCCTGTGGACAGCCTACTGCTGTAAAAACAACCTGGGACAGTGGGTGGCCGGAGCATACTGGGGGAAGAACGTAAAGGGGGAAACAGTGAATTCAAATACCTTGGGAGTTCTCGAAAAAGAATTGACGAGTTTCTACAAGGACTTCAAGGTATTCCCATATTATTGCCCAAGAAAAGCTATTCAAAGTGTAGAACAGGATGAGACAGGGAGGAACAGAGAGAGAGTATTAGAGGGTGGGGCGGGGCAAAAGAGGAGCGGGAAAGGGAGCAGAGAGAGGAGCATGAAGATGGTGAGAAGAACAGGGGATGAGTTAAAGGAATGTGATGAGGAGGATGGATGTGATTGTGACTGTGATGAAAAATTATGAGTTTTGTCCAGTGGTAATTCCCACAACTATTGAGTACACATTC
>NW_026601430.1:0-52091 GCF_029448725.1 Salvelinus fontinalis
ATTAACTGCATTTAAAGGTTGCGTGTACGTGCTTTTTTAATTCATGGCGACTAGGTACGGTTTGCTACGACGCACACCCTGAGCGTTCATCATGCGGCTAGAGAAGGCCTGTATGAACAAACTTCCTCACGCTTCTCATAGAAATTTACCAGTTTCTTCCAATGGTTTATCCCATGTAAATCAGAGTGGGTGGGAAATCCTGGTCTAACTGTTCCTGCCCTCAAACCCTAGGTTAGCGGCACTACAAGCAACTCTGGGAGAGCCTGGACCTGATAGCAACCTGCCAGCTAAGACAGGTTAGCATTGACTTATTTATTGGCACTGGGATATGAAGACACCCCGCCAAAACGATGGGCTAAGGATACGGGAGCTGGTTTTATATTTAAGCTTTCACTAATAGGAAACCAAGTCAGTTACAAGAGAAGACACCCAGCAGAGTCATTTAAATGCAAGTTGACAACCGTGATATTAGTTAGCACTGACACATTAAACCCGATTCTAGCAGCCTCATATGTACCAACCCCAAACACTCAGTTCCACAACCATCAAGTTTAAATGAACAAGAACCCATTCCACATAATGTGATGCTACTAGCATGATTTGACCAAATGTAGCTTAAAGTGTCAAATGGTAATTTAAGCACAGGGGTCAAAGTAGACATATATTGCCATCACCAGTTACTCATGTCAGGTCAAAGACCTCAACTAGTAGGAACCGTCAAAACAATACTGAGGACACAATTATTACAGTTAGCGTTTAATTGAGCCAAAACAAGAAATTGCAGTTACACACACAACCTGGACTAGAAAACCCATGAACTCTTGCATGGACCCCGAGCACCATGTCCCACATCAGATATCCATGTTTGTGGTCAACGGGGGCTGAGATGCAGAAGTCAACAGTTCCTCAATGGCATGGTCAGACTGGCCGGTCGCAGCTGCCGAGGTAGCGTCGTCAGACGGGCCAGTGGCAGCTTCAGAGGTAGCGTCGTCAGACGGGCCAGTGGCAGCTTCAGAGGTAGCGTCGTCAGACGGGCCAGTGGCAGCTTCAGAGGTAGCGTCGTCAGACGGGCCAGTGGCAGCTTCAGAGGTAGCGTCGTCAGACGGGCCAGTGGCAGCTTCAGAGGTAGCGTCGTCAGACGGGCCAGTGGCAGCTTCAGAGGTAGCGTCGTCAGACGGGCCAGTGGCAGCTTCAGAGGTAGCGTCGTCAGACGGGCCAGTGGCAGCTTCAGAGGTAGCGTCGTCAGACGGGCCAGTGGCAGCTTCAGAGGTAGCGTCGTCAGACGGGCCAGTGGCAGCTTCAGAGGTAGCGTCGTCAGACGGGCCAGTGGCAGCTTCAGAGGTAGCGTCGTCAGACGGGCCAGTGGCAGCTTCAGAGGTAGCGTCGTCAGACGGGCCAGTGGCAGCTTCAGAGGTAGCGTCGTCAGACGGGCCAGTGGCAGCTTCAGAGGTAGCGTCGTCAGACGGGCCAGTGGCAGCTTCAGAGGTAGCGTCGTCAGACGGGCCAGTGGCAGCTTCAGAGGTAGCGTCGTCAGACGGGCCAGTGGCAGCTTCAGAGGTAGCGTCGTCAGACGGGCCAGTGGCAGCTTCAGAGGTAGCGTCGTCAGACGGGCCAGTGGCAGCTTCAGAGGTAGCGTCGTCAGACGGGCCAGTGGCAGCTTCAGAGGTAGCGTCGTCAGACGGGCCAGTGGCAGCTTCAGAGGTAGCGTCGTCAGACGGGCCAGTGGCAGCTTCAGAGGTAGCGTCGTCAGACGGGCCAGTGGCAGCTTCAGAGGTAGCGTCGTCAGACGGGCCAGTGGCAGCTTCAGAGGTAGCGTCGTCAGACGGGCCAGTGGCAGCTTCAGAGGTAGCGTCGTCAGACGGGCCAGTGGCAGCTTCAGAGGTAGCGTCGTCAGACGGGCCAGTGGCAGCTTCAGAGGTAGCGTCGTCAGACGGGCCAGTGGCAGCTTCAGAGGTAGCGTCGTCAGACGGGCCAGTGGCAGCTTCAGAGGTAGCGTCGTCAGACGGGCCAGTGGCAGCTTCAGAGGTAGCGTCGTCAGACGGGCCAGTGGCAGCTTCAGAGGTAGCGTCGTCAGACGGGCCAGTGGCAGCTTCAGAGGTAGCGTCGTCAGACGGGCCAGTGGCAGCTTCAGAGGTAGCGTCGTCAGACGGGCCAGTGGCAGCTTCAGAGGTAGCGTCGTCAGACGGGCCAGTGGCAGCTTCAGAGGTAGCGTCGTCAGACGGGCCAGTGGCAGCTTCAGAGGTAGCGTCGTCAGACGGGCCAGTGGCAGCTTCAGAGGTAGCGTCGTCAGACGGGCCAGTGGCAGCTTCAGAGGTAGCGTCGTCAGACGGGCCAGTGGCAGCTTCAGAGGTAGCGTCGTCAGACGGGCCAGTGGCAGCTTCAGAGGTAGCGTCGTCAGACGGGCCAGTGGCAGCTTCAGAGGTAGCGTCGTCAGACGGGCCAGTGGCAGCTTCAGAGGTAGCGTCGTCAGACGGGCCAGTGGCAGCTTCAGAGGTAGCGTCGTCAGACGGGCCAGTGGCAGCTTCAGAGGTAGCGTCGTCAGACGGGCCAGTGGCAGCTTCAGAGGTAGCGTCGTCAGACGGGCCAGTGGCAGCTTCAGAGGTAGCGTCGTCAGACGGGCCAGTGGCAGCTTCAGAGGTAGCGTCGTCAGACGGGCCAGTGGCAGCTTCAGAGGTAGCGTCGTCAGACGGGCCAGTGGCAGCTTCAGAGGTAGCGTCGTCAGACGGGCCAGTGGCAGCTTCAGAGGTAGCGTCGTCAGACGGGCCAGTGGCAGCTTCAGAGGTAGCGTCGTCAGACGGGCCAGTGGCAGCTTCAGAGGTAGCGTCGTCAGACGGGCCAGTGGCAGCTTCAGAGGTAGCGTCGTCAGACGGGCCAGTGGCAGCTTCAGAGGTAGCGTCGTCAGACGGGCCAGTGGCAGCTTCAGAGGTAGCGTCGTCAGACGGGCCAGTGGCAGCTTCAGAGGTAGCGTCGTCAGACGGGCCAGTGGCAGCTTCAGAGGTAGCGTCGTCAGACGGGCCAGTGGCAGCTTCAGAGGTAGCGTCGTCAGACGGGCCAGTGGCAGCTTCAGAGGTAGCGTCGTCAGACGGGCCAGTGGCAGCTTCAGAGGTAGCGTCGTCAGACGGGCCAGTGGCAGCTTCAGAGGTAGCGTCGTCAGACGGGCCAGTGGCAGCTTCAGAGGTAGCGTCGTCAGACGGGCCAGTGGCAGCTTCAGAGGTAGCGTCGTCAGACGGGCCAGTGGCAGCTTCAGAGGTAGCGTCGTCAGACGGGCCAGTGGCAGCTTCAGAGGTAGCGTCGTCAGACGGGCCAGTGGCAGCTTCAGAGGTAGCGTCGTCAGACGGGCCAGTGGCAGCTTCAGAGGTAGCGTCGTCAGACGGGCCAGTGGCAGCTTCAGAGGTAGCGTCGTCAGACGGGCCAGTGGCAGCTTCAGAGGTAGCGTCGTCAGACGGGCCAGTGGCAGCTTCAGAGGTAGCGTCGTCAGACGGGCCAGTGGCAGCTTCAGAGGTAGCGTCGTCAGACGGGCCAGTGGCAGCTTCAGAGGTAGCGTCGTCAGACGGGCCAGTGGCAGCTTCAGAGGTAGCGTCGTCAGACGGGCCAGTGGCAGCTTCAGAGGTAGCGTCGTCAGACGGGCCAGTGGCAGCTTCAGAGGTAGCGTCGTCAGAGGACAGGTTATCATTTGCCAGAGAGCTACCATGGTTTGGAGAAGCTTGGGATTCTACTTCATTAGTCTCGAAATACTCTAGAGAGAAAACAAAGAAACAGTTGGGTATTCTACAGCAACACAGCTGTTCTACACGGTCTAGGCCAAACTGCTATTCGAATGTTGAGCAACATGAACCCAACACAGATTTCAAAGTATATATTTCAGGCCGTACCTTCTCTGTCTTGTTTAGCGTCAGACCCTATGGATCGGAGCAAGGCCAGGGCATGCACAATGGAGACGTCATTTGATGACAGCTCTGAAAAACGTAGGTTAAGGGACACAAGCAAAGTGACCAAATCAAAGGGTTTGACAACATTATTTAGACAACTGAGTTACTCTATGGTGTTGAATGAGTGTCAAACACAGCAGCACCATAGACACAGTACAAAGCTAGAAGGGTAGTGGAAAGAAACACTTACCTCCAAGTCTCCTCTGCAGAGAGACTTGCTCTTGCTTCTGGGACTTTCCAACAGGGTAACAAGAAACTGAGGAGAAAGTGTTGACAGAAAATAACTACATATATTAATAATAGAAGATGACCAATGCGGAACAAACAGTCACATTGTAACCTCCAACTGATAAAGTAAAGCATATTTCCCAAACAAATCCCTTCAATCCAAATAAAACATTAGTGAACCAACCTTTCACAACCCCCACAGTCACCACAAAGAGCAGCAGTTCTCTCACACCTCCCATGATCATGAAAATTGTCTGTGTTATCAACAGGTAATGTCTTCCCATGGCCTGTATGAGGCTTATATAGGCCACTAATGACCTTTTACCTGACAAACATGACTTAACGATCAATTAACATGCTTGATTGAGGTGTTACATTCAGATAGAAATAGACCATGTAGAACGTATGTTGATTCTGGTGGGCAGGCAATCTTTTCTACTCCATATATTGCATTTATATCTGTAATGTTTAACCCTAATGGTCTCAGATCAGCAGTAAAAAGAAGTAGGCCTAATTATTTTAGGTGTAATCTTCAAAGATATTAGGGGGAAATAAACACTGTACTCAAATCCACTTTTTACAATGCTCCTGGGAAATGGGTAGGCCTCCACCATATAGTCCTCATAGTTTTACAGCTGTGTTATATTCCTTTATTTACATAGATCACATACATAAATATTTATGTTAGCTGTAGGTAGCTTTGGGATAAAATTCCCATATTGTATTGTTACTAACATAAGTCATAATATATCATATTTTCCTCATTTGCTCTGTAGGAGGTTCGTCATATGAAGGACATTCAAGTGGGTGTGACCCCTAAACTGTAGGAGGAGCTCAGTGGGGTGACAGACATCCTGTAAGGGATCTCCAGCTAGTGTCTGAGGACCTGTAGGAGGCTGTGTCTACAGCAGTGGGGCAGGACAAGCATGGTAACCTAACCTCAATGTATGAAGGATTTTATTGTTAGGGATAGTAACCTCCAATCTTTTAAAATATGTCTCTGTGTCTCTCCACCAATCTCCCTTCTCTTCCCCATCCCCCAACCCACTTCAGTAGGTTCAGCCCAGGATAAGTGCACCATCCTGGCTGTGATCCCCAGTCCAGCTGCTCCATGTAACCTAGCTGGGAAGCAGGACCTCAGCGAATGTATGTGGTTGTTCCTTACTTTAACATAAAACTATCATAGATATTATGTACACCTAATTGTCTTCTCACATGTTCCCTTCGCCCTCCTCCTCAGACCGCTGCACCCTGACCTTTGACCCTTGTACGGCCAACGATCACCTGCTC
Source organism: Salvelinus fontinalis (assembly GCF_029448725.1). Lineage (NCBI taxonomy): Eukaryota > Metazoa > Chordata > Actinopteri > Salmoniformes > Salmonidae > Salvelinus > Salvelinus fontinalis. Next base: position 5,448 of record NW_026601430.1, read on the forward strand.
CTCTCCCAGGAGAACGTACGAGGGCATCCCCAGGAAGGAAAAGGGGAAACGGTGTATGGTGGGAATGGACGATCTTCCCTAGAGCCTCCAGCTGGATGAGCGCCAGCTGAGCACCTGGCACAATGGGTGCCTGTGTAACCGATGTGAAATGGCTAGCTAGGTAGCAGTGGTGCGCGCTAGCAGCCTTTCAGTCGGTGACGTCACTTGCTCTGAAACCTTGAAGTAGTGGTTCCCCTTGCTCTGCAAGGGCCGAGGCTTTTGTGGAGCGATGGGTAACGATGCTTCGTGGGTGACTGTTGTTGATGTGTGCAGAGGGTCCCTGGTTCGCGCCCGGGTCGGGGCGAGGGGACGGACTAAAGTTATACTGTTACACCTGGAAGCGGTGGATGACCACTGTCACCACTCCCGCATTAGAATGCTGCTGGACTACGAGGCTGGAAAACTGACGAACTACGGAGACGGGCAGACACGGCTGCATGCCTCACCTTCACTCAGGAGCTGTTCCCGACCTGTTGCCACGACGACAACACGAAAGGGGATGACGTGACCTAACCATCTCATATGGGACTAATCTCCGTAACCATATACTTAGATAGACATCGTATCATTGTATCTTTTATTTATTTATTTTATTTCACCTTTATTTAACCAGGTAGGCAAATTGAGAACACGTTCTCATTTACAATTGCGACCTGGCCAAGATAAAGCAAAGCAGTTCGACACATACAACAACACATAGTTACACATGGAGTAAAACAAACATACAGTCAATAATACAGTGAAAAATAAGTCTATATACAATGTGAGCAAGTGAGGTGAGATAAGGGAGGTGAAGGCAAACAAAATATATATATAAATAAATAAAAATATAAAAAAGGCCATGGTGGCGAAGTAAATACAATTTAGCAAGTAAAAAAAACACTGGAATGGTTGGTTTGCAGTGGAAGAAAGTGCAAAGTAGAGATAGAAATAATGGGGTGCAACGGAGCAAAATAAATAAATAAATACAGTAGGTAAAGAGGTAGTTGTTTGGGCTAAATTATAGATGGGCTATGTACAGGTGCAGTAATCTATGAGCTGCTCTGACAGCTGGTGCTTAAAGCTAGTGAGGGAGATAAGTGTTTCCAGTTTCAGAGATTTTTGTAGTTCGTTCCAGTCATTGGCAGCAGAGAACTGAAAGGAGAGGCGGCCAAAGGAAGAATTGGTTTTGGGGGTGACCAGAGAGATATACCTGCTGGAGCGCGTGCTACAGGTGGGTGCTGCTATGGTGACCAGCGAGCTGAGATAAGGGGGGACTTTACCTAGCAGGGTCTTGTAGATGACCTGGAGCCAGTGGGTTTGGCGACGAGTATGAAGCGAGGGCCAGCCAACGAGAGTGTACAGGTCGCAGTGGTGGGTAGTATATGGGGCTTTGGTGACAAAACGGATGGCACTGTGATAGACTGCATCCAATTTATTAGGTAGGGTTTTGGAGGCTATTTTGTAAATGACATCACCGAAGTCGAGGATTGGTAGGATGGTCAGTTTTACAAGGGTATGTTTGGCAGCATGAGTGAAGGATGCTTTGTTGCGGAATAGGAAGCCAATTCTAGATTTAACTTTGGATTGGAGATGTTTGATGTGAGTCTGGAAGGAGAGTTTACAGTCTAACCAGACACCTAGGTATTTGTAGTTGTCCACATATTCTAAGTCAGAGCCGTCCAGAGTAGTGATGTTGGACAGGCGGGCAGGTGCAGGCAGCGATCGGTTGAAGAGCAGGCATTTAGTTTTACTTGTATTTAAGAGCAGTTGGAGACCACGGTAGGAGAGTTGTATGGCATTGAAGCTCGCCTGGAGGGTTGTTAACACAGTGTCAAAAGAAGGGCCAGAAGTATACAGAATAGTGTCGTCTGCGTAGAGGTGGATCAGAGACTCACCAGCAGCAAGAGCGACATCATTGATGTATACAGAGAAAAGAGTCGGCTTGAGAATTGAACCCTGTGGTACCCCCATAGAGACTGCCAGAGGTCCGGACAACAGGCCTTCCAATTTGACACACTGAACTCTGTCTGCGAAGTAGTTGGTGAACCAGGCGAGACAGTCATTTGAGAAACCAAGGCTGTTGAGTCTGCCGATAAGAATACGGTGATTGACAGAGTCGAAAGCCTTGGCCAGGTCGATGAAGACGGCTGCACAGTAATGTCTTTTATCGATGGCGGTTATGATATCGTTTAGTACCTTGAGCGTGGCTGAGGTGCACCCATGACCAGCTCGGAAACTGGATTGCACAGCGGAGAAGGTACGGTGGGATTCGAAATGGTCAGTGATCTGTTTATTAACTTGGCTTTCGAAGACTTTAGAAAGGCAGGGCAGGATGGATATAGGTCTATAACAGTTTGGGTCTAGAGTGTCACCCCCTTTGAAGAGGGGGATGACCGCGGCAGCTTTCCAATCTTTAGGGATCTCGGACGATACGAAAGAGAGGTTGAACAGACTGGTAATAGGGGTTGCAACAATGGCGGCGGATAATTTTAGAAAGAGAGGGTCCAGATTGTCTAGCCCAGCTGATTTGTACGGATCCAGTTTTTGCAGCTCTTTCAGAACATCTGCTAACTGGATTTGGGTGAAGGAGAAGCTGGGGAGGCTCGGGCAAGTAGCTGCGGGGTGTGCGGAGCTGTTGGCCGGAGTTGGGGTAGCCAGGAAGAAAACATGGCCAGCCGTAGAGAAATGCTTATTGAAATGTTCGATTATCATGGATTTATCGGTGGTGACCGTGTTACCTAGCCTCAATGCAGTGGGCAGCTGGGAGGAGGTGCTCTTGTTCTCCATGGACTTTACAGTGTCCCAAAACTTTTTGGAGTTAGAGCTACACTGTGCAAATTTCTGGTTGAAAAATCTACCAGACACAGTCTGGTACCAATCAACATGACAGCCTTGAGTTGGGGAGGAGTGAGCACTTTGGGGTAGCGGTCAGGTAAGATGAAGTGAGGAAGAACAGATATCACAAAGGTTCTGTCTAGCAACAGAGATGCATTGGCTGTTCAGAGGTGTAGGAGTAGACTCAGCATAGGAGAAAGGATTAAATATCAGTGCTTGTGTGAATATGTTTTTTGTCTAATGCAGCTGTCTTGACCCTCTGGGAAGAATAAACTTGGTTTAAGCTTTCATAGTGTCCGTCGAGTTTTTACTCTGAGAATTAGAACCTAACAGTTGGCACTGCGAGCAGGGTTCACCACGATTTGCAGTCGAACTAGAGATTCTGAATCAGTGAAACAGAAACAAGGTAGGCACAGTTCCTACACCTGTTATCACTAATTCTGACATCTTGGGGAGATGAGAGTCGTACGCTGAACCAATTATAGGGTACGGACCTAGAAAGCCTGAGCTTATTCAGTAGTCCCATTGTAATTATGACCGGTCGTAGTCTTAGGGGGTAAGACACGGGTGGGGTTGGTTACCTGCTAATACCTGTAACGAGTGGGTGAAAGTCTCAGCCGCAGTGGACATGCGGCAGTAGAGTGGGTGTGGATGGATAAAATGACATGCTTGTGTACTAGGATAAAAATTTGCCATTCAGGGTTAGAAGAAAAGCATTAAGATACTCGAACGCTGTTGGATTTGGTTGTATTAGCAATAAAGAGAGCAATAAAGAGAGGTTGGTTTTATGCCCTGTTAAGGTGGGGAACCATGACAGATTATGTGGAAATAGGAAGACAAGTGTGAATCATTTTGGTAATGTGTGTTATCAACAACAGTGATATTTGAACAGATTGGAGATGACTATGAATAACAATGAAATCCTTCATACAGTGAGGTTAGGGTAGGTTACCATGCTTGTCCTGAACCACAGCTGTAGACACAGCCTCCTCCAGGTCCTCAGACACTAGCTTGGAGATCCGTTACAGGATGTCTGTCACCCCACTGAGCCCCTATTGCAGGTTAGGGGTCACATCCACTTGAATGTCCTTCATATGACGAACCTCCTACAGAGCAAATTAGGAAAATATGATATATTATGATTTATGTTAGTAACAATACAATATGGGAATTTTATCCCAAAGCTACCTACAGCTAACATATATATTTATGTATGTGATCTATGTAAATAAAGGAATATAACACAGCTGTAAAACTGTGAAGGACTATATGGTGGAGGCCTACCCATTTCCCAGGAGCATTGTAATCAATCAATCAATCAATCAATTTTATTTTATATAGCCCTTCGTACATCAGATAATATCTCGAAGTGCTGTACAGAAACCCAGCCTAAAACCCCAAACAGCTAGAATGCAGGTGTAGAAGCACGGTGGCTAGGAAAAACTCCCTAGAAAGGCCAAAACCTAGGAAGAAACCTAGAGAGGAACCAGGCTATGAGGGGTGGCCAGTCCTCTTCTGGCTGTGCCGGGTGGAGATTATAACAGAACTATGCCAAGATGTTCAAAAATGTTCATAAGTGACAAGCATGGTCAAATAATAATCATGAATAATTTTCAGTTGGCTTTTCATAGCTGATCATTAAGAGTTGAAAAACAACAGGTCTGGGACAGGTGACGGTTCCATAACCGCAGGCAGAACAGCTGAAACTGGAATAGCAGCAAGGCCAGGCGGACTGGGGACAGCAAGGAGTCACCACGGGCGGCAGTCCCGACGCATGGTCCTAGGGCCCAGGTCCTCCGAGAGAAAGAAAGAGAGAAGGAGAAAATTAGAGAGAGCCAAGATTTTCAAAATGTTCATAAATGACAAGCATGGTCAAATAATAATCAGGAATAAATCTCAGTTGGCTTTTCATAGCCGATCATTAAGAGTTGAAAACAGCAGGTCTGGGACAGGTAGGGGTTCCATAACCGCAGGCAGAAGAGTTGAAACTGGAATAGCAGCAAGGCCAGGCGGACTGGGGGCAGCAAGGAGTCACCACGGCCGGTAGTCCCGACGTATGGTCCTAGGGCTCAGGTCCTCCGAGAGAAAGAGAGAAGGAGAAAATTAGAGAGAGCCAAGATTTTCAAAATGTTCATAAATGACAAGCATGGTCAAATAATAATCAGGAATAAATCTCAGTTGGCTTTTCATAGCCGATCATTAAGAGTTGAAAACAGCAGGTCTGGGACAGGTAGGGGTTTCGTAACCGCAGGCAGAAACAGTTGAAACTGGAATAGCAGCAAGGCCGGGCGGACTGGGGACAGCAAGGTGTCAGCATGCCCGGTAGTCCTGACGTATGGTCCTAGGGCTCAGGTTCTCAGAGAGAAAGAGAGAACGAGAGAATTAGAGAGAGCATACTTAAATTCACACAGGACACTGGATAAGACAGGAGAAGTATTCCAGGTATAACCAACTGACCCTAGCCCCCCGACACAAACTACTGCAGCATAAATACTGGAGGCTGAGACAGGAGCGGTCAGGAGACACTGTGGCCCCATCCGAAGAAACCCCCGGACAGGGCCAAACAGGAAGGATATAACCCCACCCACTCTGCCAAAGCACAGCCCCCACACCACTAGAGGGATATCCTCAACCACCAACTTACAATCCTGAGACAAGGCCGAGTATAGCCCACAAAGGTCTCCACCACAGCACAACCAAGGGGGGGCGCCAACCCAGACAGGAAGTTCACGTCAGTAACTCAACCCACTCAAGTGACGCACCCCTCCTAGGGACGGCATGAAAGAGCACCAGCAAGCCAGTGACTCAGCCCCAGTAACAGGGTTAGAGGCAGAGAATCCCAGTGGAGAGAGGGGAACCGGCCCTGGAGAGACAGCAAGGGCGGCTCGTTGCTCCAGAGCCTTTCCGTTCACCTTCACACTCCTGGGCCAGACTACACTCAATCATATGACCTACTGAAGAGATAAGTCTTCAGTAAAGACTTAAAGGTTGAGACTGAGTCTGCGTCTCTCACATGGGTAGGCAGACTGTTCCATAAAAATGGAGATCTATAGGAGAAAGCCCTGCCTCCAGCTGTTTGCTTAGAAATTTTAGGGACAATTAGGAGGCCTGCGTCTTGTGACGCGTCTTGTGACGGATTTGGGTACAGTGTTTATTTCCCCCTAATATCTTTGAAGATTACACCTAAAATAATTAGGCCTACTTCTTTCTACTGCTGAGCTGAGACCATTAGGGTTAAACATTACAGATATAAATGCAATATATGGAGTAGAAAAGATTGCCTGCCCAACATACATTCTACATGGTCTATTTCTATCTGAATGTAACACCTCAATCAAGCATGTTAATTGATTGTTAAGTCATGTTTGTTAGGTAAAAGGTCATTAGTGGCCTATATAAGCCTCATACAGGCCATGTGAAGACATTACCTGTTGATAGCACAGACTATTTTCATGATCATGGGAGGTGTGAGAGAATTGCTGCTCTTTGTGGTGACTGTGGGGGTTGTGAGAGGTTGGTTCACTAATGTTTTATTTGGATTGAAGGGATTTGGTTGGGAAATAATCTCAACTTTATCAGTTGGAGATTAAAATTTGACTGTCTGTTCCGCATTGGTCATCTGCTATTATTAATATATGTAGTTATTTTGTGTCAACTCAACTTCTGTCAACACTTTCTCCTCAGTTTCTTGTTACCCTGTTGGAAAGTCCCAGAAGCAAGAGCAAGTCTCTCTGCAGAGGAGACTTGGAGGTAAGTGTTTCTTTCCACTACCCTTCTAGCTTTGTACTGTGTCTATGGTGCTGCTGTGTTTGACACTCATTCAACACCATAGAGTAACTCAGTTGTCTAATGTTGTCAAACCCTTTGATTTGGTCACTTTGCTTGTGTACCTGAACCTACGTTTTTCAGAGCTGTCATCAAATGACGTCTCCATTGTGCATGCCCTGGCCTTGCTCCGATCCATTGGGTCTGACGCTAAACAAGACAGAGAAGGTACGGCCTGAAACATATACTTTTAAATCTGTGTTGGGTTCATGTTGCTCAACATTCGAATGGCAGTTTGGCCTAGAACGTGTAGAACAGCTGTGTTGCTGTAGAATACCCAACTGTTCCTTTTTGTTTACTCTCTAGAGTATTTTGAGACTAATGAAGTAGAATCCCAAGCTTCTCCAAACCATGGTAGCTCTCCGGCAAATGATGCCCTGTCCTCTGACGACGCTACCTCTGAAGCTGCCACCGGCCCGTCTGACGACGCTACCTCTGAAGCTGCCACCGGCCCGTCTGACGACGCTACCTCTGAAGCTGCCACCGGCCCGTCTGACGACGCTACCTCTGAAGCTGCCACCGGCCCGTCTGACGACGCTACCTCTGAAGCTGCCACCGGCCCGTCTGACGACGCTACCTCTGAAGCTGCCACCGGCCCGTCTGACGACGCTACCTCTGAAGCTGCCACCGGCCCGTCTGACGACGCTACCTCTGAAGCTGCCACCGGCCCGTCTGACGACGCTACCTCTGAAGCTGCCACCGGCCCGTCTGACGACGCTACCTCTGAAGCTGCCACCGGCCCGTCTGACGACGCTACCTCTGAAGCTGCCACCGGCCCGTCTGACGACGCTACCTCTGAAGCTGCCACCGGCCCGTCTGACCATGCCATTGAGCAACTGTTGACATCTGCATCTCAGCCCCCGTTGACCACAAACATGGATATCTGACGTGGGACATGGTGCTCGGGGTCCATGCAAGATTTCATGGGTACTCTAGTCCAGGTTGTGTGTGTAACTGCTTTTTCTTGTTTTGGCTCAATTAAACGCTAACTGTAATACTTGTGTCCTCAGTATTGTTTTGACGGTTCCTACTTTGACTTTAGGTCTATGACCTGACTGGGGTAATGTCAACATTTATTTTGCATTATAACCATGCTTTGGCATCAGCAATATGTCTACTTTGACCCCTGTGCTTAAATTACCATTTGACTTAAGCTACATTTGGTCAAATTATGCTAGTAGCATCACATGATGTGGAATGGGTTCTAGTTCATTTAAACTTGATGGTTGTGGAACTGAGTGTTTGGGATTTGTACATATGAGGCTGTTGCTAGAATCGGGGTTAATGGTGTCAGTGCTAACTAATATCACGGTTGTCAACTTGCATTTAAATGACTCTGCTGGGTGTCTACTAGTCTTCTCTCGTAACTGACTTGGTTTCCTATTAGTTAATACTTACATGTAAAACCAGCTCTCGTATCATTAGCACATCGTTTTGGCGGTTGGTCTTCATATCCCAGTTCTAATCCAAACTTTCAGGTTAAATTCAGGCTGTCCCTCACGTCTAGATCCAGCAGAGACTGAACCAGGACCTCCATAGCATGGTGGTGGCCGTGGTACGCCTGACTAGATATACAGTGCTAGACCTCTAGACCAGAGTCTTTCAATCGGGAGCCAATTTTTGCTCCCGCACAGCATCAACATCTGAGGTCCCTGCCAAGCGTGGGATTGAGAAACAAACCTGGAGGTTGATTAACTCAAATGGCAAAATAAGGAAATCATCACTGTGTAGAATATGCATGTATTTCACACTAATCAGGAATAGATAGGAATTTGGTGTGAGTCTCTGGACAGTCAACTTCCTGTGGAAAATCAACACCATGCCTGCATCCCAGATAACTACGTAGGGAATAGGGTGCTAACTACTTTTGATCAGGGCCTATAAGGATCTGGTCAAAAGTAGTGTACTAAATAGGGTGCCATTTGTCATATGGAGACCACTACAGAAGCAGGTAGGCTTTACTCACAGTGAGGTGTAGAGGGCTGATGGGAGCTCTGACATCAAAGTCGTTTAGCATGTCTGTCCCTGAGGTTTCAATTAGTTGAGGAAAGACCAGGATGGCCAGTTCAGACTTGTAACATATTTACTTGGAAGGTTAGTCTAGTAGCATGTGAAACATGGTAAATCTCAGTGACCAGCCCCTGCAGACATACTGGGGTGTTGCATCCATACCTTAAACAAGCAAGTGTGAGAAAGTTACCAACTGGCACTTACATCTAAAGGTGTTTCACTTGCAATCTGGAAAAAGAACATCAAGAGTGACAATGCGTCCACGACAAGCATGCAGCCACACCTTAAAACCTACTGTTGGGTTCTGAGAATATGAAATATACTAATTCATGTCACAGAGCTTAATGTACACTGCTCAAAAAATAAAGGGAACACTTAACACAATGTAACTCCAAGTCAATCACACTTCTGTGAAATCAAACTGTCCACTTAGGAAGCAACACTGACAATAAATTTCACATGCTGTTTTGCAAATGGAATAGACAAAAGGTGGAAATTATAGGCAATTAGCAAGACACCCCCAATAAAGGAGTGATTCTGCAGGTGGTGACCACAGACCAGTTCCTATGCTTCCTGGCGTTCCTGGCTGATGTTTTGGTCACTTTTGAATGCTGGCGGTGCTTTCACTCTAGTGGTAGCATGAGACGGAGTCTACAACCCACACAAGGGGCTCAGGTAGTGCAGCTCATCTAGGATGGCACATCAATGTGAGCTGTGGAAAGAAGGTTTGCTGTGTCTGTCAGCGTAGTGTCCAGAGCATGGAGGCGCTACCAGGAGACAGGCCAGTACATCAGGAGACGTGGAGGAGGCCGTAGGAGGGCAACAACCCAGCAGCAGGACTGCTACCTCCGCCTTTGTGCAAGGAGGAGCACTGCCAGAGCCCTGCAAAATGACCTCCAGCAGGCCATATTGGGGGTGTCTTGCTAATTGCCTATAATTTCCACCTTTTGTCTATTCCATTTGCACAACAGCATGTGAAATTTATTGTCAATCAGTGTTGCTTCCTAAGTGGACAGTTTGATTTCACAGAAGTGTGATTGACTTGGAGTTACATTGTGTTTAAGTGTTCCCTTTATTTTTTTGAGCAGTGTATAACGTTTACATTATGTCAGGATATGTTATTGTTAGCCATCTGGGATCCTCTGGGATTTTTTGTTTATTTCACCTTTATTTAACCAGGTAAGCTAGTTGAGAACAAGTTCTCATTTACAACTGCGACCTGGCCAAGAGAAAGCAAAGCAGTGCGACACAAACAACACAGAGTTACACATGGAATAAACAAGCGTACAGTCAATAACACAATAGAAAAAAAGAAAGTCTATACAGGTGTGCAAATGGCGTGAGGAGGTAAGGCAATAAATAGGCCATAGTTTCGAAGTAAGAAACATTTTGCAGACTAACACTGGAGTGATAGATGAGCAGATGATGATGTGCAAATAGTGATGCTGGTGTGCAAAAGAGCAGAAAAGTAAATAAAAACAATATGGGGATGAGGTGGGTAGATTGGGGTGGGCTATTTACACATGAACTATGTATATGTCATGACTGTCCTGATCAGGTGTAACGTTCGTCTTGTGGTGAATGAACGGACCAAGGCGCAGCGGGTGATGAATACATACTGATTTATTAAATGAAAGACGAAACACTAAAATGAACACTAGAACAAACTACAAAACAATAAACGAAGGCAACAGACCTGAAACAAACGAACTTACATATAGACGAAGAACGCACGAACAGGAACAGACTACCTAAAACGAACGAACAAACGAAACAGTCCCATGTGGAATACACAGACACAGGAACAATCACCCATAAACAAACAGTGAGAACAACCTACCTTAATATGGTTCTCAATCAGAGGAAACGTCAAACACCTGCCTCTAATTGAGAACCATACCAGGCAACACATCAACCCAACATAGAAAACACATAACATAGACTACCCACCCCAACTCACGCCCTGACCAACTAAACACATACAAAACAACAGAAAACAGGTCAGGAATGTGACAGAACCCCCCCCCCTCAAGGTGCGAACTCCGGGCGCACCCCTAAAACTCAAGGGGAGGGTCTGGGTGGGCATCTGTCCGCGGTGGCGGCTCCGGCGGTGGACGAGGACACCACTCCACCATTGTCTTTGTCCCCCTCCTTAGCGTCCCTTGAGTGGCGACCCTCGCCCCCGACCATGGTCCAAGAACCCTCACCAAGGCCCCTCCTAAATAGAGGAGACAACTCAGGACAGAGAGGTAGCTCAGGACAGAGAGGTAGCTCAGAACAGAGAGGTAGCTCAGGACAGAGAGGTAGCTCAGGACAGAGAGGTAGATCCGGACAGAGAGATCGCTCCGGACAGAGAGGTAGCTTAGGACAGAGGGACAACTCTGGACTAATGGCAGCTCCGGACTGAATGGCAGCTCCGGACTGAGTGGCAGCTCCGGACTGAGTGGCAGCTCCGGACTGAGTGGCAGCTCCGGACTGAGTGGCAGCTCCGGACTGAGTGGCAGCTCCGGACTGAAGGGCAGCTCATGACTGGAGGGCAGCTCATGACTGGAGGGCAGCTCATGACTGTAGGGCAGCCCATGACTGTAGGGCAGCTCATGACTGTAGGGCAGCTCATGACTGTAGGGCAGCTCATGACTGGAGGGCAGCTCATGACTGTAGGGCAGCTCATGACTGTAAGGCAGCTCATGACTGGAGGGCAGCTCTGGCAGCTCCTGACTGGCTGGCGGCTCTGGCAGCTCCTGACTGGCTGGCGGCTCTGGCAGCTCCTGACTGGCTGGCGGCTCTGGCAGCTCCTGACTGGCTGGCGGCTCTGGCAGCTCCTGACTGGCTGGCGGCTCTGGCAGCTCCTGACTGACGGACGGCTCTAGCGGCTCCTGACTGACGGACGGCTCTAATGGCTCGGGACAGACGGGCGGCTCTAATGGCTCGTGGCAGACGGATGGCTCAGAAGGTGCTGGGCAGAAGGATGGCTCAGACGGCGCTGGGCAGACGGATGGCTCAGACGGCGCTGGGCAGACGGATGGCTCAGACGGCGCTGGGCAGACGGATGGCTCAGACGGCGCTGGGCAGACAGATGGCTCAGACGGTGCTGGGCAGACGGATGGCTCAGACGGCGCTGGGCAGACAGATGGCTCAGACGGTGCTGGGCAGACGAGCAGTGCAGGCGGCGTTGGGCAGACGAGCAGTGCAGGCGGCGTTGGGCAGACGGATGGCTCAGACGGCGCTGGGCAGGCAGGCAGCTCAGACGGCGCTGGACAGACGAGCAGTGCAGGCGGCGTTGGGCAGACGGCCGACTCTGACCTGCTGAGGCGCACAGTAGGCCTGGTGCGTGGTGCCGGAACTGGTGGTACCGGACTGGAGACACGCACCTCAAGGCTAGTGCAGGGAGCAGGAACAGGGCACACTGGACTCTCAAAGCGCACTATAGGCCTGGTGCGTGGTACCGGCACTGGTGGTACCGGGCTGAGGGCACGCACCTTATGGCGAGTACGGGGAGAAGGAACAGTGCGTACAGGGCTCTGGAGACGCACAGGAGGCTTGATGCGTGGTGCCGGAACTGGAGGCACTGAGCTGGAGACACGCACCACAGGGAGAGTGCGTGGAGGAGGAACAGAGCTCTGGAGACGCACAGGAAACCTGGTGCGTGGTGTAGGCACTGGTGGTACCGGGCTGGAGCGGGGAGGTGGCGCCGGAAATACCGGACCGTGCAGGCGTACTGGCTCCCTTGAGCACTGAGCCTGCCCAACCTTACCTGGTTGTATGCTCCCCGTCGCCCGACCAGTGCGGGGAGGTGGAATAACCCTCACCGGGCTATGTAGGCAAACCGGGGACACCATGCGTAAGGCTGGTGCCATGTAAGCCGGCCCGAGGAGACTTACTGGAGGCCAGATATGTAGAGCCGGCTTCATGGCACTTGGCTCAATGCTCAATCTAGCCCGGCCGATACGAGGAGCTGGTATGTACCGCACCGGGCTATGCACACGTACAGGAGACACCATGCGCTCTACTGCGTAACACGGTGTCTGCCCGTACTCTCGCTCTCCACGGTAAGTACAGGGAGTATGCGCAGGTCTCCTACCTGACTTCGCCACACTCCCTTTTAGCCCCCCCCCCCCAATACATTTTTGGGTGAGCCTCTCGGGCTTCCAGCCGCTCTGCCTTGCTAGCGCCTCATAATGCCGCCTCTCCGCTTTAGATGCTTCCATCTCCGCTTTTGGGCGGCGACACTCCTCTGGCTCTGCCCAGGGTCCTTCTCCGTCCAGAATCTCCTCCCATGTCCATTCCTCCTTGAACCACTGCTGCTGTCGCTGCTGCCCGTTAACCCGCTGCTTGATCCGGGTTTGGTGGGTGATTCTGTAACGTTCGTCTTGTGGTGAATGAACGGACCAAGGCGCAGCGGGTGATGAATACATACTGATTTATTAAATGAAAGACGAAACACTAAACTACAATGGTGGTCATTATGATAGATGGAATATCAAAATGTATGTCATTTTTGTTTTGTTATTAAAGGTTAATAGATGACGTTATTATGAAAACATTGTAACGTTAAGAGTTTTCCTCGTATATGCTTGATGTTTATACATTGTACGTTGTGTGGAAAATGTCCAAATCAAAGAGAATGTTTCGGTAAAGATGAAATGTGAAGTTAGTTGTCTAAAATTGGATTTGAGTAAAATCTATACCTTGCCCTTTAAACTTGGTACGCCCAGAGAATTGCCCTGAAGGCGGTTACGCCCACTTCTGACCCGAGGGTATAAAACCTGTGAGTGTAGAATTAACAGATTAGACTAAGTGATCCGAGCTGCAGCCAAAGGTCTAAAAGGTCAACGAACCCAAAACGCAACAAGTTTGAAGACAAAGAAATCTTTTTCTACCCAAGCTATGGATGAGTAGCGGTGTCTAAGCGGGTGAATTCAAGCCGAACCACCTAGCCTCCACTCCCCATCGAATCGTGGTATCTACCCTCTTTCATCTTTACGCTGTGAGCTCTGAGCTACAGAGCTATCTGTCCTCCGAAGACCCCTTCCAGAGCAAGGACAAGTGAACAGGCCAGTAAGCCAAAGGACACGGACATCGTGAGGACACCTAGAGAGGTGCGCAGGAGCAGTGCGTCATTGAGCAGCTTGAACGGTCCACGCGGGAAAATCCACGGAGACCTTCCACAAGTAATTACATCCTTATATTCTGACTCATAACAGCGGCAGTTTGGGGCAAGGCTAGGGTTAGAATGAGCATAGCTGACAATTTCCCCCAAATGTATATTTATCTCGTGTACTTTCTCTCTTTCTCTCTCTTTTAAATCCCCATTTTGGGTAACACGCGCCCTAGTGTGTTGGCCCGTTATACTAAGTTCTAATCAATAGCCTAGAATGTGTTTTTGTGTGTGTGTATCTTTTATCATCAATTTAGCTTTTTAGTAAATAAACATTCAACTAAGATTGATGTGGTGCGAATTCATTAGTGAGACCCGGGTCCGTGCAGAATCCCGGGCTATACGACGTTCAGAACGAGATTGGTAGAGGCAACTGGTTAATTAGCGGCTGTGGTAAAATCGATATTCTGATATTCTTTGAGTTAATTTGGGAAATAGAAACTCAATAAAAACTAGTTTTCCCATGGTGCCCCAGGTTAATGAGTTAATAATTACTTGATTCAGTTAATCACGTATTTAGAAACTTGTAATCATTCGATGAGCAACAGTCGTCACATTAACTAATACAACGTCACAACATATAGCTGCAGTGATCGGTTAGCTGCTCAGATAGCTGATATTTAAAGTTAGTGAGTGAAATGTAAGTCTCCAGCTTCAGCGATTTTTGCAATTCGTTCCAGTCACTGGCAGCAGAGAACTGGAAGGAAAGGCGGCCAAAAGAGGTGTTGGCTTTGGGGATAACCAGTGAGATATACCTGCTGGAGCGCGTGCTACGGGTGGGTGTTGTTATCGTGACCAGTGAGCTGAGATAAGGCGGAGACTTATAGAATTATAGATGACCTGGAGCCAGTGGGTCTGGCGACGAATATGTAGCGAGGGTCAGCTGACTAGAGCATACAGGTCGCAGTGGTGGGTGGTATAAGGTGTTTTAGTAACTAAATGGATGGCACTATGATAAACTGCATCCAGTTTGCTGAGTAGAGTATTGGAAGCTATTTTGTAGATGACATCGCCGAAGTCGAGGATCGGTAGGATAGTCAGTTTTACTAGGGTAAGTTTGGCGGCGTGAGTGAAGGAGGCTTTGTTGCGAAATAGAAAGCCGATTCTTGATTTGATTTTGGATTGGAGATGTTTAATATGAGTCTGGAAGGAGAGTTTAGTCTAGCCATGTCCACATATTCTAGGTCGGAACCGTCCAGGGTGGTGATGCTAGTCGGGCGGGCGGGTGCAAGCAGCGAACGGTTGAAAAGCATGCATTTGGTTTTACTAGCGTTTAAGAGCAGTTGGAGGCCACAGAAGGAGTGTTGTATGGCATTGAAGCTCGTTTGGAGGTTAGATAGCACAGTGTCCAAGGAATGGCCAGAAGTATACAGAATGGTGTCGTCTGCGTAGAGGTGAATCAGGGAATCGCCCGCAGCAAGAGCAACATCATTGATATATACAGAGAAAAGAGTCGGCCCGAGAATTGAACCCTGTGGTACCCCCATAGAGACTGCCAGAGGACCAGACAACATGCACTCCGATTTGACACACTGAGCTCTGTCTGCAAAGTAGTTGGTGAACCAGGCAAGGCAGTCATCAGAAAAACCGAGGCTACCGATAAGAATATGGTGATTGACAGTAAAGAGGTCCCACAGAAATGTTTGAATTACAGCAGATACCTACCGGTAACTCAAAAGTAGAAGCCAATTTTGTTGCTGTATTAACTGCATTTAAAGGTTGCGTGTACGTGCTTTTTTAATTCATGGCGACTAAGTACGGTTTGCTACGACGCACACCCTGAGCGTTCATGCGGCTAGAGAAGGCCTGTATGAACAAACTTCCTCACGCTTCTCATAGAAATTTACCAGTTTCTTCCAATGGTTTATCCCATGTAAATCAGAGTGGGTGGGAAATCCTGGTCAAACTGTTCCTGCCCTCAAACCCTAGGTTAGCAGCGCTACAAGCAACTCTGGGAGAGCCTGGACCTGCCAGCTAAAACAGGTTAGCATTGACTTATTTGAACCTGAAAGTTTGGATTGGCACTGGGATATTTAGACACCCCGCCAAAACGATGGGCTAATGATACGAGAGCTGGTTTTATATGTAAGCATTCACTAATAGGAAACCAAGTCAGTTACGAGAGAAGACACCCAGCAGAGTCATTTAAATGCAAGTTACAACCGTGATAGTTAGCACTGACACCATTAAACCCGATTCTAGCAGCCTCATATGTACCAACCCCAAACACTCAGTTCCACAACCATCAAGTTCAAATGAACAAGAACCCATTCCACATCATGTGATACACTAGCATAATTTGACCAAATGTAGCTTAAGTCATAGGGTAATTTAAGCACAGGGGTCAAAGTAGACATATTGCTGATGCCAAAGCATGGTTATAATGCAAAATAAATGTTGTGTTAGTAAAACGTTTACTGTTGACAGGAGAACAAGAGGAGACAATAGGACGAGGTGGATAATTTTATAATAAGGCCGTTTAATTACATGTAAAGATATCTTAGTAAAATCTTGCAGCAAGGCTCTTTCAGTCTGACTCCTAGTGAATCGTCCGGAAAAGAGGCCAGTTTCCAGAAATGTACAGTACTATATAGACAACAAGCAAAGTAGGTAGATCTGCGAGTCCGGCCTTCCGATTGGTCGATCTGGGTCTTGGGTAGTCCTGATCAGGCCTGGTGTCCACGTTCCATTGGTTCCTGAGAGTTCTTTGTCCTGAGGTCCAACCATGGGTTGGGTGTGTCTGTGTGATTGTCATGGGGGAGGGGAATTGTGGGTGCCGTGTATATGTCCAATGTGTCCAGCATATGTCCAAGAGAAAGAGGGGGTGTGTATGTTGTGTCAACTTATAGGTAATGTTGAGAAGTTGTTAAAACAAGTTACCAATATCTAATACAATTTCTTACAAATCCCCCTCTTCACGTCTCACAAGAGACGTGACATAAAAGTATATAAAAAGACAAAACTAAAGGATAAAATTTGTCAGAAGACAAATTTTTAATTCCCTCTCTTCATGTCTCACAAGAGACGTGACATAAAAGTATAAAAAGACAAAGCTATGGGATAAAATTTGCCAGAAGACAAATTTTTGATTCCCTCTCTTCACGTCTCACAAGAGACGTGACATAAAAGTATAAAAAGACAAAGCTATGGGATAAAATTTGTCAGAAGACAAATTTTTGATTCCCTCTCTTCACGTCTCACAAGAGACGTGACATAAAAGTATAAAAAGACAAAGCTATGGGATAAAATTTGTCAGAAGACAAATTTTTGATTCCCTCTCTTCACGTCTCACAAGAGACGTGACATAAAAGTATCTTAGTCCTCAAATATATAGACAGGTCCAGCTTCCCCATCCTCAAGCAATGGGAACATTTTGGCCCTTTCCTGATTAGGGTCTATGGCGGCAGTTATAACACGGCTAGCAAGCGTGCGCGCACATGGAATGCAACAGCATCCACAAAGTACAAGAATGGCCGCAAAAACAGAAATTGATACTAGGATGGAGGAAACCAGCGTCTTATATTTACCAAAAGCATCCATCCATGAGTCCCACATAGTAGTGTCCACTCCAGAATGCTGTTTCATCTTACCATTAAGGGTACGAAGTCCCTCCAATGCTACAGTTAGACTCCCATCCGTAGCTGTGTTATTGGGAATGAAAGTACAACACTGTTCACCAAACATTGCACAGACCCCCCCGCGTTCTGCCAATAACATATCAACCGCGATTCTATTTTGAAATGCCATCAGGGACGTAGCTGCCAATTGTCCATGGACCGCCTCGAAGCCTTGTTGAGTCCAATTGCCCAGTTTCTGGACATTAAAATGAATGTAGTTAATTCTGTCCACATTTTTATTAACTGTACACCACCAACAAAATGATGATTCAAAACCTGCGGCCACTTGGTCAACCAGTTTATACTTATCTGGTACCCCCCTGGGGACACCAATTGCATCAATGTAAGTTGGGTCCTAAATGAGCAAGGACCAAAAAGGAGACCACTCCAATAACTACCCCTGGAGTGGCCAACCACACATTAGTAAACCAAAAAACGAGAATATGTTAAACCCTCAGGTCCATCCCTCTATGCAACCTGTACCAGGTGGGCTCGTCGCCACCCGGGAACTTCAAACCTTCACAACAGGGAGGACAAACATCACTTTTTATTCATTCAACATCAACTACAGCAAACCAAGGGTCCTCCTCTGTCAGCCCACTCTCCTGCGGAAGCTCGTTTTCGTATCAGCCTCTCCAACTGGAGCATCAAGCAACGGCATCATACTAGAGGCCCCTTACACATCTGTAACAAACTTCTTCAAACAAGGTATGATACAGGCAACACAGAAATGAAAAACAACAACTAGTGTCAGAAATCCAGTAATCATCATTGCAGTGTACTTACCAAAACAACCACCCAGCCAGGGGAACAGTCCACTCTCCTCCACACCTGCAAGACCCTTCATCTCCACTGATAACCTTGCCAACCCACTCAGAGCTTTTGAAATGCTCCCATCCGGACTAGTATTGTTAGGAACAAACGTGCAACACTGTTCTACAATCTTTTTACATACACCTCCCTGGTTGGCCAGACTTATGTCCAGTGTTAGTCTATTGTGTCTACTGGTTTGTGAGGCAGCATCCAATTGTTCAGCCATCCCTGTAAGTCCTGTGTGGGTGTGTTTATAATTGATCCAGACCTTTTGTTTTAACATCAACAATAGCTGGGCCAATGATGGGCATCAGATGCCACAGGCCATCATTCCTGGTTAATGTCTGGAATTCGTGGGGGACCCCTATTGGGACCCCCAACAGGTTGGTGTGCATGTTATCTGTACCCTCGGACCAAGGAGCGTCACGTTTCTGCCGTCTCCTGGGTTGGTCCCAAGCCTCTGTGTCCTGTGTAGCTCCCAGAAGTTGATTAGCTATAATAATAGGCAACGGTGGTATCAGACTGGCCAAAACACATGAGCAACGACAATTTCCTTTCAAAAATGGGGTCAACCGCCTGGCAGGTCCACACATCCACCATACATCAGCAACACCTCTAGTTCCTAGTGGTATTAGTGATGCAGGTAGTAGCAGGGAGCCTTCCATAGTCCATACCGCTACCTGTGCCAGGGATACAGCTGTTATATCCCCCATATGCCTTAACTCCCCACGGTACCTTCTGGGGAGGGACCACTGGGAACACAAGACTCAGAGTTTTACACAGGGTTGAATTTGGCTCGAACTTTTCCAATATGCACATCCAACCTTCCCCATTACTTAGGACAAATGGGTGAGCAGCCAGAATAGGTCTGGCATGTCCACATACGACACAGTCCTTTCTATTAAGTGTTTTGTAGGTCAACCACATATTCTCCCTTTCCTCATACTCAGTTTCAGTCCCCAAATGTTCACTATCTGAGATGTCTTTTATATTTATTATCTGTACCAGATTGGAGAGCTTAGGTGATGGCGTGGGACTTGGTCTTGAAGTGGTGGAGGAGGCCGGCTGAACCCTGGTCCGTTGGAACTGGTGGTGGTTCTGGCAGCACTGCGATGGTATCATCCCCATCGTATCCTGATCAGACAGCTCAGGACTACAAGCAGTCCTGTAAAACCCCACCCTCTCCCAGAGAACACATCATCAGCCAGAGATCGAGCAACACTTTCACTTCTATGAACGAACACAGTGAGGAAAGGTCGGGGGCAGGGAATTCTTCATTAAGGAGTTGATCCCCGAGCTCTATTAGCAACAGTTCTTCTCCTTAACTCTGTGATCATTCGGCAGTGTCAGTGTGTCTCACCCTCCAAGTGCGATATGCCCCCAGGTCGAGTGATTCACCTTCTCCCTTAATTCACCTGCAATGTATAAACTCTTGGACATACAGGTTTGGTTAGCAAACAGTTCCTCATTTGTTCTTTCTGATTATATATTTAACTTCTATGCCTAATTATTTTTTTATTTTTTTAGCTATAAATGTTTAATTTTAAATAAGTTTATTATCCAATAGGCCCCATCCTTTCCTAGTCCACAATGTACCCTCCTTCGTTTGATACCTGGCTCTGGCCAGGTATCAACCTTACCTACTCTAAATAATAACTTAGTACATCATATTCTAGGAACGTCCCTTTTATTCCCCGCATATCCAATTCTCCCTTTGGCGTACATTCATATCTATTCTTTTCTAATTCTCTGTCAAGTGACTTATCTACTTTGAAATGTATCTGTGCTGCTTATATATGTTAACCCCTTTCTCTATCTTATTTCACAGCCTACCTTGCTCATTTCCTGGTCCACCCTCCCCACTCTGCTCTCAAACCTTCAAGGTCTGAACAGTGCGGGGTAGACCCATCTGTCTGCCTTTTTGTAATAACAGTCAATAACAACTGTGTGTTCCTTTACAATATTAACTAAGTGTCTCACTGTTTTGACTTTATCTGCATGGATTTAAAAATAACAACAGGTCTTATAGTGTCAATCTTTAAAGTCCTAACATAACCTTAATTAACCTATCTCTATCTTCTAATGGCCAATACAAATGCTTACCTTATGGTCAAGAGTTATAAACTCTATTATAATCAATTTACCTCAAAACTAGTATCCCAAATGACACAATCTCATTATTCTCACTACATTTCCCCGCGAGTGATCAAGTCGCCGGAAAATGCAATGGAAACAGAAAACAGGTCAAAATGTTACACCTACATTCGTGTTCCATATCTAGACATACCAAAAGAACCCTTTATCTTCTCAAAGTCCCTTGCCTAAATAAAACTCAGAAAGTAAAACTCCTATTCCCATATGAGTGTATTCTTTTAAGATATCTTATCTCTGGGTACACGGAAACCCTTAACCTTAATGTTTACTCCAAAAAACAAAATTATGTCACCAGCATTCAACCAGTCGGCTGGGAGACCATTTGGGTGCTGCAATACTGCCATCTTCTGTCCATTCTCTGCATAGCTCTCCACCCACTCTTATTCAACCTTCTCAATTTGAGCCATATTAGTTTCTTATTTTAACTATTGTTTTCTAAATTTTTAAATTTTTTAATTTTTTAATCTATTATTACCTAGTTAGACTAGAGTGTCCGTGACATACATCCATGGGGATCCGGTTATAGTTATTCTATTAACCATGTGAAAGTGCCCAGGGACACCC
The DNA here is from genome assembly GCF_029448725.1 of Salvelinus fontinalis. Taxonomy (NCBI): domain Eukaryota; kingdom Metazoa; phylum Chordata; class Actinopteri; order Salmoniformes; family Salmonidae; genus Salvelinus; species Salvelinus fontinalis. The sequence goes on from NW_026601430.1 coordinate 26,445, forward strand.
CAAATGTCAAATAAGGGGCCAGATATCCCTAGCCTTGCCCAGGGAGGGAGAAATATCCCTCTAACTGGGCGAGGTTCCTTTATCAGGGGAGGCGGAGTTTGATACCGCATCACCCGAGTCAGGAATGTCTTCATTTGGAATCGAATTTAAGCTGTTTAAATCAGCTCTGACTTCTGTCAGTGTTCTAGAAGGGATTGGGGCTGGAGTGCAATGTGTGAGGTGGTGCCAAGGTGCGCCTGATTTACCTTTGACCTGGACTGAGTGTGAAGTAACCTCCCTCACTTCGTACTGTCCAGTCCACCTGGGTTCTAGCCACTTTCCCTTGTGGACATTAACCCCACCCAGTCACCAATTTTTACCTTCCGTGTGCCAGATCTCCCTTCTGCTTCCCCGTTGGACCTTGTGAATCTGTGTGGAGAGAGCTGCAGAAAGTTCCGTCAATTATCAAACATTACAATTTGTTGTACATCAAGGGCGGGCATATGACCTCCCTTCCTTGGTGAACCCAGCATGACTCCTCCAGCCATTGTCTCATGAGGAGAGAGATGGGTGCCTGCACCTGGAGAGGCTATCATGGCCAGCAACGTCAGGGGCAGGACTTTAACCCAAATCAACTTCAAACCTGCACATACATTTGATTGGCGCGTTCCACGAGACTTATGAGATTGTGGCCTGTACACTAACCCCATCATTAAACAACATCCATTAATCAGTTGACATTTACACATCCGACCCTATTGGTACATGGAGCGTTTGTCATTACACAATACACATTAATCAGTTGACATTTACACATCCGACCCTATTGGTACATGGAGCGTTTGTCATTAAACAACACACATGAGTTCGGTTTGCAGCCACTTAATGACCTATTTTGCATCCTCCCCTGCTGTTGGTATTGCCTCAACCCATTTAGAGAACCTGTCTACCATAACTAACAGGTACCTTTTTCCATTAGTCACATTGTCTTTCCCCATATCTGTGTGTGTTGGTGAGTGGTTCATTCCCCAGGTCAGGTCTCCGTTTCAGTTCCTGTGCAGCTCTTTCTGCACAGGAGTGGGGTAGACCTTCAGCATTGAGTGCGTCTGCCATGTTTTTGTCAGTGTTGACAAATGTGATGTGTGATTGTGTGCATTTATTCTGGATTTTCGTTTTCCTTTCAGCGCTGAACGTGAATTCTTTGCTCATCAGATATGCTGCAACCCCATGGTGGGTGTGGATTTCCAATGGATGGCACATTATCATGTGGGCTGTTTTCCCAATAGCTTTTGCCACTGCAGCCACATACTTGGAGCATGTGGTTTGTCCTTCTTCAATGTAGTCCAGTTTGGAGGAGTGATACCTCAACACTCTTCTCTCCCCCTCTAGGTTCTGGAAAAGGATGGATGATGTAAATCCTTCTTTTTCAGAAACATCCAGATGGAACTTGTTTTTTTTAGTCAGGTGCTGTTAGGGCTACTGCCACTTAGAGATCTGTTTTCAAGAGTGCAAAAGCCTTTGATGCTTCAGTAGTCCAGGTCAATGATGAGTGTAGGTTAGTGGTGAGCAGCTTCAGGGCCATGGGGCATATTCGTCAGCCATGCCCTGAAAAGGGGGAGGTGATTGCTGATTCGGGTCTGGATTGGGGTGATTGTATGCGGGTTGAAGGGCCGCACGTGGTTGATACATCATTGGCCTGACTCCCCCTTGGTCTAGGGGCGTATCCTCGTCCCCTTTTGGCCAGAAACTGGCTTTGGGCCGGGGTTATTGGGTGCGGACACTGTCGCACCATATGCCCAGCTTGTTTACAATTATAACAGCTTCCATAAGATCCAGAGTACCTCTGGGGCTGTCCCCATGTGGGTGAATAGTTTGATTGTGGTAGTGGGTAGTAGGGTTGTAGTGGTGGTTCCGACGAAGGGTATGGCTGAAGCGGGTAGGCATACGGCAGTTGGAATGGCTGCTCCTGGGGTGGGTGTATAGGTGGTCCCTGCTGGGTGAAGATGGGTAGTTGTTGCTGTATCATTCGGGAAACAGTTTTTTCAATGATTTGTGAGATTTCTTGTTGGTCTTCAGCCACCATCTGTTTCTTGGGTTTCTCTCCTTTCTGGGCCTCTTTCAATTGTAGTTTCAAAAGTTGTACCTGTAGGGACTGGATTTGTGTTTCAGCCCCTCCCTTATCCTTATTGTATTGGGTAATGTGGTGATGCACATGGGAGTTGAACTGAGCCTGGGGAATTGCCATTAACCCCACAGTGCCCCTGAGATGGGTTGGGGCCGATGGGGCTGCTGTGGTGGTAGGTGGGGCGTCATTATTGTTGGGCCTGCCCTCTTTGGTGTCAGTTGGTGCTCCAGTGACCACTCCCATCGTATCAGGTTTCCGGTAAAGGAGAGCTTTCCTAATTTCCTCAATTGCCCATAAACCTATTCTCATCTCAGCCTGTGCCTTTTCCCTTTGCTTTGTCCCTTCTTTTTTAAATAAGTGACTCTTATTCTTATCAACTTCACATTCTATCCCTTGCTTCACTGCTTCCTCCAATTCTTTCTCCATAATGAGGAGTTGCCCTTTTGATGGGGCGACTCCACTAAGGAAACCTGTTTGAGTCCATCTCAGCCTCACTTCCTCCCAAATCTTTTTAACGGGTTTGTAGTGTAATTTCCCGCCTGCTCTGTCTTTCATTCTCTGATCTAAATATTCGTTGAATTTGTGTTTGGGGACGATAGTCGTGGTCATTTTGTCGTTAAGCTATGTCTGGGTCTATTATTATCTTTGTATACTTTAGCCCGTCACTGATCGAAACCAGCGATGTATTTTTCTTCCCCTAACCTCCCCCAGTCTCGTGTCCGACTCGCGTGGACAAAGGATTTTATTGCCGTGTATTCGATGAATTATTTTCGTTTTCCAACAATATTTCAGCTATATCTCTTTGAAACAATATACGAATATATTCACGCGCTCCTGTTATAATTGGAATGACAGTTTTAGGTACTTATAATAAAAAATATTATTGCTTTTCGCTAATTTAATTAATTAAATACTTTGGCAAAATATTTCAGAAGTTTCCTTTGGGGACAATATACTAGTAATTCAGGCGCTCCTGATATAATTGGAATGGCAATTATATGATATATAATTCGAAAGATATTATTTCTATTAACTTTTCCGATTTAATTTGAACTTTTTCCGATTAATTAAATACTTTGCCAAAACATTTCAGAAATTTCCTTTGGGGACAATATACTAGTAATTCACGCGCTTCTATAATAATTTTCAAATTGATTCTCACCCTTAGGGATTTATCAACAGCAGGAGAGGGAAAAATCCGGTCAACTCATCAGCAGAAAATAGTTGCTTCACAGCAATATATACACATCGACACGGCGGTCACTTTAGCACAGCCTCAACTAGCATATGGCTAGTTAGTAGCAATTGGTCTCGTGGAACGTTCAATCCCCCACATTGCGACAACACAACTTACACATACAATTACAACACAACTTACACATGCAATATCACATTAGATTTCTCACGTAACACCTAGCTAAGTATAGCTACTGCACGACTATTTGAATTCACATTAGATTTCTCACGTAACACCTAGCTAAGTATAGCTACTGCACGACTATTTGAAAACGTATGGATTCTTCACGGTACCCCTATCTGATCGACTGTCAAATATGGCCCGACTGTGTGAATCGTTATATATTTTTTTTTTTATTTTTTTATGGGTCTTCACGGTAACACCTAGCTGATTTGCCAAATCTAACTACTGCCCGGCTACTTGGATCCCATCTTTTAATTGTGGATTCTTCACGGTAACCCCTATCTGATCGACTGTCAAATATGGCCCGACTGTGTGAATCGTTATAAAGCTTATTCTTCACTGTACACCTACTCGATCAGCATACCGCGTAGTGCCAGACTATGTGAATAAGTCTTTGACCTATTAATACTTAGATATCTGTACACAATGCCTTAAATTCTAAACAATTCCACATAAATTTAGCAACATTTCACACTCACCACAGTACTCCTGATCATTGAATTTAGATATTGGCTATAATACAATATACAGATTTTGGTTAAACGGGCATCTGCTCACCTCTTTAGTTTCGAGCTCTTTGATCAGTTTCCTGTGTGGGTTGAATCGCGATTCTCCCTCGAAAAGGTCACCTCTCCTCTGGATAAATTTCTCCCTCTGTAACAGTCCTGACCTATTTATGTTAGTTTTTATGTGTTTTTGGTCAGGGCATGTGTTTTGGGTGGGCAGTCTATGTTACCTGTTTCTATGTTGGTTTCGGTTTGCCTGGTATGGCTCTTGATTAGAGGCAGGTGGTTTGCATTTTCCTCTAATCAAGAGTCATATTTAGGTAGGGCATTATCACTGTGTGTTTGTGGGTGATTGTCTCCTGTGATGTTTTCGTGTTTTCGATATATTCACTTTTGGAGCTGTTTGGCTGTTCGTATGTTTCGATGTCCGTTCCTGTTCGTGAGTTTACGTTTGTCTATGTAAGTTTATGTTCAGGTTCCGTTGTACGTCGTTTTCTTATTTTGTAAGTTTTGAAAGTGTTTTGTTTTGTTTAGTCTACGTCGTATTTGTAAATAAAAATGGCTTATTTTCCTGACTCCGCATTTTGGTCCGAAGATCCTTCTCTCCTCACCTCATCTGAGGATGAGGAGAGCGACAGCTATTACAGAATCACCCACCAAAATACAGAGACCAAGCGGTATGGGAAAAATGCTCGACGGAGCAACAAGGACTTTTGGACTTGGGAGGAGATCCTGTCTGGTAGAGGACCCTGGGCGCAAACTGGAGGAAATCACTGCTCTCGTGAGAAGAGTGAGGCAGCCACAGCCCAGGAGCGCTGGTATGAGGAGGCAGCTAGGAGACGTGGATGGAAGCCGGAGATTCAAGCTCGTAACCGGAATTATGAGGGGACACGTCTTGCACGGAAGCCCGAAAAGCCCGTGAGTAACTCCCATAAATTTCTTGGGGGGGGGCTAAGGGGTTGTGGGCCAAGGGCAGGTAGGAGACCTGCGCCCACTTCCCAGGCTAACCGTGGAGAGCGGGAGTACGGGCAGACACCGTGTTACGCAGTAGAGCGCACGGTGTCTCCTGTACGTGTGCATAGCCCAGTGCGGGTTATTCCACCTCCCCGCACTGGTAGGGCTAGATTGGGCATTGAGCCAGGTGTCATGAGGCCGGCTCAACACGTCTGGTCTCCAGTGCGTCTCCTCGGGCCGGCATACATGGCACCTGCCTTACGCATGGTTTCCCCGGTTCGCCTGCATAGCCCAGTGCGGGCTATTCCACCTCGCCGCACTGGCAGGGCGACCAGGAGCATTCAACCAGGTAAGGTTGGGCAGGCTCAATGCTCAAGAGAGCCAGTACGCCTGCACGGTCCGGTATTTCCGGCGCCACCTCCCCGCCCCAGCCTAGTACCTACAGTGCCTATATTACGCACTAGGCTACCAGTGCATTTCCAGAGCCCTGTTCCTCCTCCACGCACTCTCCCTATAGTGCGTGTATCCAGTTCGGTGCCTCCAGTTCCGGCCCCACGCACTAAGCCACCTGTGCGTCTCCCAAGTCCTGTACACACTGTCACTTCTCCCCGTACTAGTCCTGAGGTGCGTGCCCTCAGCCAGGTGCCACCAGTGCCGGTACCACGCACCAGGTATAGAGTACGCTTTGAGAGTTCAGTGTGCCCTGTCTCTGCTCCCCGCACTAGTAGGAAGGTGCTTATCATTAGCACGGTGCCTCCAGTTCCGGCACCACGCACCAGGTCTACAGTGCGCCATATCCGGCCAGAGCCATCCGTCTCCCCAGCGCCATCTGAGCCATCCGTCTCCCCAGCGCCATCTGAGCCATCCGTCTCCCCAGCGCCATCTGAGCCATCTGTCTCCTCAGCGCCATCTGAGCCATCCGTCTCCCCAGCGCCATCTGAGCCATCCGTCTGCCAGGAGCCTGCAAAGCCGCCCGTCTGCCATGAGCCTGCAAAGCCGCCCGTCTGCCATGAGCCTACAGAGCCGTCAGCCAGACAGGAGCCGCTAGAGCCATCAGCCAGACAGGAGCCGCTAGAGCCGTCAGCCAGACAGGATCTGCCAGAGCCGCCAACCAGACAGGATCTGCCAGAGCCGCCAACCAGACAGGATCTGCCAGAGCCGCCAACCAGACAGGATCTGCCAGAGCCGCCAACCAGACAGGATCTGCCAGAGCCGCTAACCAGACAGGATCTGCCAGAGCCGCTAACCAGACAGGATCTGCCAGATCCGTCAGTGAGCCATGAGCAGCCAGAGCCGTCAGTGAGCCATGAGCAGCCAGAGCCGTCAGTGAGCCATGAGCAGCCAGAGCCGTCAGAGAGCCATGAGCAGCCAGAGCCGTCAGAGCGCCATGAGCGTCGTGAGCCGTCAGCCTGCCATGAGCGTCGAGAGCCGTCAGCCTGCCATGAGCGTCGAGAGCCGTCAGCCTGCCATGAGCGTCGAGAGCCGTCAGCCTGCCATGAGCGTCGAGAGCCGTCAGCCTGCCATGAGCGTCGAGAGCCGTCAGCCTGCCATGAGCGTCGAGAGCCGTCAGCCTGCCATGAGCGTCGAGAGCCGTCAGCCTGCCATGAGCGTAGAGAGCCGTCAGTCTGCCATGAGCGTCGAGAGCCGTCAGCCAGCATGGACCTGCCAGAGCCGTCCAAACAGGACCTGCCAGAGTCCTTCAGCCGGGATCTGCCCCTTGTCCCGGTGTTGCCCCTTGTCCCGGTGCTGCCCCTTGTCCCGGTGCTGCCCCTTGTCCCGGTGCTGCCCCTTGTCCCGGTGCTGCCCCTTGTCCCGGTGCTGCCCCTTGTCCCGGTGCTGCCCCTTATTCCAGTGATGGTCCTTATCCTGGTGCTGCCCCTTGTTTTTGTGCTGCCCCTTGTCCCGGTGCTACCCCTTGTCCCGGTGCTGCCCCTTGTTCCGGTGCTAGCTGATTATTTAGGGGAAGGTAATGTTTGGGTGGTCAGTGGTAGGGGTAGACAGAAGAGGGGAGTGACTATGGTGGTATGGGGACAGCGTCCGGAACCGGAACCACCACCGTGGTCAACTGCCCACCCGGACCCTCCCCTGGACTTTGTGCTGGTGCGCCCGGCGTTCGCACCTTGGGGGGGGGGGTACTGTAACAGTCCTGACCTATTTATGTTAGTTTTTATGTGTTTTTGGTCAGGGCATGTGTTTTGGGTGGGCAGTCTATGTTACCTGTTTCTATGTTGGTTTCGGTTTGCCTGGTATGGCTCTTGATTAGAGGCAGGTGGTTTGCATTTTCCTCTAATCAAGAGTCATATTTAGGTAGGGCATTATCACTGTGTGTTTGTGGGTGATTGTCTCCTGTGATGTTTTCGTGTTTTCGATATATTCACTTTTGGAGCTGTTTGGCTGTTCGTATGTTTCGATGTCCGTTCCTGTTCGTGAGTTTACGTTTGTCTATGTAAGTTTATGTTCAGGTTCCGTTGTACGTCGTTTTCTTATTTTGTAAGTTTTGAAAGTGTTTTGTTTTGTTTAGTCTACGTCGTATTTGTAAATAAAAATGGCTTATTTTCCTGACTCCGCATTTTGGTCCGAAGATCCTTCTCTCCTCACCTCATCTGAGGATGAGGAGAGCGACAGCTATTACACCCTCTCGTCTCCTGTCCGATGAATTTTCTATTGGGCCGAATACAAATATGTTTTGACCATCCTCTGCTTCCAAGTTTGTTAGTAAAACGTTTACTGTTGACAGGAGAACAAGAGGAGACAATAGGACGAGGTGGATAATTTTATAATAAGGCCGTTTAATTACATGTAAAGATATCTTAGTAAAATCTTGCAGCAAGGCTCTTTCAGTCTGACTCCTAGTGAATCGTCCGGAAAAGAGGCCAGTTTCCAGAAATGTACAGTACTATATAGACAACAAGCAAAGTAGGTAGATCTGCGAGTCCGGCCTTCCGATTGGTCGATCTGGGTCTTGGGTAGTCCTGATCAGGCCTGGTGTCCACGTTCCATTGGTTCCTGAGAGTTCTTTGTCCTGAGGTCCAACCATGGGTTGGGTGTGTCTGTGTGATTGTCATGGGGGAGGGGAATTGTGGGTGCCGTGTATATGTCCAATGTGTCCAGCATATGTCCAAGAGAAAGAGGGGGTGTGTATGTTGTGTCAACTTATAGGTAATGTTGAGAAGTTGTTAAAACAAGTTACCAATATCTAATACAATTTCTTACAAATCCCCCTCTTCACGTCTCACAAGAGACGTGACATAAAAGTATATAAAAAGACAAAACTAAAGGATAAAATTTGTCAGAAGACAAATTTTTAATTCCCTCTCTTCATGTCTCACAAGAGACGTGACATAAAAGTATAAAAAGACAAAGCTATGGGATAAAATTTGCCAGAAGACAAATTTTTGATTCCCTCTCTTCACGTCTCACAAGAGACGTGACATAAAAGTATAAAAAGACAAAGCTATGGGATAAAATTTGTCAGAAGACAAATTTTTGATTCCCTCTCTTCACGTCTCACAAGAGACGTGACATAAAAGTATAAAAAGACAAAGCTATGGGATAAAATTTGTCAGAAGACAAATTTTTGATTCCCTCTCTTCACGTCTCACAAGAGACGTGACATAAAAGTATCTTAGTCCTCAAATATATAGACAGGTCCAGCTTCCCCATCCTCAAGCAATGGGAACATTTTGGCCCTTTCCTGATTAGGGTCTATGGCGGCAGTTATAACACGGCTAGCAAGCGTGCGCGCACATGGAATGCAACAGCATCCACAAAGTACAAGAATGGCCGCAAAAACAGAAATTGATACTAGGATGGAGGAAACCAGCGTCTTATATTTACCAAAAGCATCCATCCATGAGTCCCACATAGTAGTGTCCACTCCAGAATGCTGTTTCATCTTACCATTAAGGGTACGAAGTCCCTCCAATGCTACAGTTAGACTCCCATCCGTAGCTGTGTTATTGGGAATGAAAGTACAACACTGTTCACCAAACATTGCACAGACCCCCCCGCGTTCTGCCAATAACATATCAACCGCGATTCTATTTTGAAATGCCATCAGGGACGTAGCTGCCAATTGTCCATGGACCGCCTCGAAGCCTTGTTGAGTCCAATTGCCCAGTTTCTGGACATTAAAATGAATGTAGTTAATTCTGTCCACATTTTTATTAACTGTACACCACCAACAAAATGATGATTCAAAACCTGCGGCCACTTGGTCAACCAGTTTATACTTATCTGGTACCCCCCTGGGGACACCAATTGCATCAATGTAAGTTGGGTCCTAAATGAGCAAGGACCAAAAAGGAGACCACTCCAATAACTACCCCTGGAGTGGCCAACCACACATTAGTAAACCAAAAAACGAGAATATGTTAAACCCTCAGGTCCATCCCTCTATGCAACCTGTACCAGGTGGGCTCGTCGCCACCCGGGAACTTCAAACCTTCACAACAGGGAGGACAAACATCACTTTTTATTCATTCAACATCAACTACAGCAAACCAAGGGTCCTCCTCTGTCAGCCCACTCTCCTGCGGAAGCTCGTTTTCGTATCAGCCTCTCCAACTGGAGCATCAAGCAACGGCATCATACTAGAGGCCCCTTACACATCTGTAACAAACTTCTTCAAACAAGGTATGATACAGGCAACACAGAAATGAAAAACAACAACTAGTGTCAGAAATCCAGTAATCATCATTGCAGTGTACTTACCAAAACAACCACCCAGCCAGGGGAACAGTCCACTCTCCTCCACACCTGCAAGACCCTTCATCTCCACTGATAACCTTGCCAACCCACTCAGAGCTTTTGAAATGCTCCCATCCGGACTAGTATTGTTAGGAACAAACGTGCAACACTGTTCTACAATCTTTTTACATACACCTCCCTGGTTGGCCAGACTTATGTCCAGTGTTAGTCTATTGTGTCTACTGGTTTGTGAGGCAGCATCCAATTGTTCAGCCATCCCTGTAAGTCCTGTGTGGGTGTGTTTATAATTGATCCAGACCTTTTGTTTTAACATCAACAATAGCTGGGCCAATGATGGGCATCAGATGCCACAGGCCATCATTCCTGGTTAATGTCTGGAATTCGTGGGGGACCCCTATTGGGACCCCCAACAGGTTGGTGTGCATGTTATCTGTACCCTCGGACCAAGGAGCGTCACGTTTCTGCCGTCTCCTGGGTTGGTCCCAAGCCTCTGTGTCCTGTGTAGCTCCCAGAAGTTGATTAGCTATAATAATAGGCAACGGTGGTATCAGACTGGCCAAAACACATGAGCAACGACAATTTCCTTTCAAAAATGGGGTCAACCGCCTGGCAGGTCCACACATCCACCATACATCAGCAACACCTCTAGTTCCTAGTGGTATTAGTGATGCAGGTAGTAGCAGGGAGCCTTCCATAGTCCATACCGCTACCTGTGCCAGGGATACAGCTGTTATATCCCCCATATGCCTTAACTCCCCACGGTACCTTCTGGGGAGGGACCACTGGGAACACAAGACTCAGAGTTTTACACAGGGTTGAATTTGGCTCGAACTTTTCCAATATGCACATCCAACCTTCCCCATTACTTAGGACAAATGGGTGAGCAGCCAGAATAGGTCTGGCATGTCCACATACGACACAGTCCTTTCTATTAAGTGTTTTGTAGGTCAACCACATATTCTCCCTTTCCTCATACTCAGTTTCAGTCCCCAAATGTTCACTATCTGAGATGTCTTTTATATTTATTATCTGTACCAGATTGGAGAGCTTAGGTGATGGCGTGGGACTTGGTCTTGAAGTGGTGGAGGAGGCCGGCTGAACCCTGGTCCGTTGGAACTGGTGGTGGTTCTGGCAGCACTGCGATGGTATCATCCCCATCGTATCCTGATCAGACAGCTCAGGACTACAAGCAGTCCTGTAAAACCCCACCCTCTCCCAGAGAACACATCATCAGCCAGAGATCGAGCAACACTTTCACTTCTATGAACGAACACAGTGAGGAAAGGTCGGGGGCAGGGAATTCTTCATTAAGGAGTTGATCCCCGAGCTCTATTAGCAACAGTTCTTCTCCTTAACTCTGTGATCATTCGGCAGTGTCAGTGTGTCTCACCCTCCAAGTGCGATATGCCCCCAGGTCGAGTGATTCACCTTCTCCCTTAATTCACCTGCAATGTATAAACTCTTGGACATACAGGTTTGGTTAGCAAACAGTTCCTCATTTGTTCTTTCTGATTATATATTTAACTTCTATGCCTAATTATTTTTTTATTTTTTTAGCTATAAATGTTTAATTTTAAATAAGTTTATTATCCAATAGGCCCCATCCTTTCCTAGTCCACAATGTACCCTCCTTCGTTTGATACCTGGCTCTGGCCAGGTATCAACCTTACCTACTCTAAATAATAACTTAGTACATCATATTCTAGGAACGTCCCTTTTATTCCCCGCATATCCAATTCTCCCTTTGGCGTACATTCATATCTATTCTTTTCTAATTCTCTGTCAAGTGACTTATCTACTTTGAAATGTATCTGTGCTGCTTATATATGTTAACCCCTTTCTCTATCTTATTTCACAGCCTACCTTGCTCATTTCCTGGTCCACCCTCCCCACTCTGCTCTCAAACCTTCAAGGTCTGAACAGTGCGGGGTAGACCCATCTGTCTGCCTTTTTGTAATAACAGTCAATAACAACTGTGTGTTCCTTTACAATATTAACTAAGTGTCTCACTGTTTTGACTTTATCTGCATGGATTTAAAAATAACAACAGGTCTTATAGTGTCAATCTTTAAAGTCCTAACATAACCTTAATTAACCTATCTCTATCTTCTAATGGCCAATACAAATGCTTACCTTATGGTCAAGAGTTATAAACTCTATTATAATCAATTTACCTCAAAACTAGTATCCCAAATGACACAATCTCATTATTCTCACTACATTTCCCCGCGAGTGATCAAGTCGCCGGAAAATGCAATGGAAACAGAAAACAGGTCAAAATGTTACACCTACATTCGTGTTCCATATCTAGACATACCAAAAGAACCCTTTATCTTCTCAAAGTCCCTTGCCTAAATAAAACTCAGAAAGTAAAACTCCTATTCCCATATGAGTGTATTCTTTTAAGATATCTTATCTCTGGGTACACGGAAACCCTTAACCTTAATGTTTACTCCAAAAAACAAAATTATGTCACCAGCATTCAACCAGTCGGCTGGGAGACCATTTGGGTGCTGCAATACTGCCATCTTCTGTCCATTCTCTGCATAGCTCTCCACCCACTCTTATTCAACCTTCTCAATTTGAGCCATATTAGTTTCTTATTTTAACTATTGTTTTCTAAATTTTTTAATTTTTTAATTTTTTAATCTATTATTACCTAGTTAGACTAGAGTGTCCGTGACATACATCCATGGGGATCCGGTTATAGTTATTCTATTAACCATGTGAAAGTGCCCAGGGACACCCCAAATGTCAAATAAGGGGCCAGATATCCCTAGCCTTGCCCAGGGAGGGAGAAATATCCCTCTAACTGGGCGAGGTTCCTTTATCAGGGGAGGCGGAGTTTGATACCGCATCACCCGAGTCAGGAATGTCTTCATTTGGAATCGAATTTAAGCTGTTTAAATCAGCTCTGACTTCTGTCAGTGTTCTAGAAGGGATTGGGGCTGGAGTGCAATGTGTGAGGTGGTGCCAAGGTGCGCCTGATTTACCTTTGACCTGGACTGAGTGTGAAGTAACCTCCCTCACTTCGTACTGTCCAGTCCACCTGGGTTCTAGCCACTTTCTCTTGTGGACATTAACCCCACCCAGTCACCAATTTTTACCTTCCGTGTGCCAGATCTCCCTTCTGCTTCCCCGTTGGACCTTGTGAATCTGTGTGGAGAGAGCTGCAGAAAGTTCCGTCAATTATCAAACATTACAATTTGTTGTACATCAAGGGCGGGCATATGACCTCCCTTCCTTGGTGAACCCAGCATGACTCCTCCAGCCATTGTCTCATGAGGAGAGAGATGGGTGCCTGCACCTGGAGAGGCTATCATGGCCAGCAACGTCAGGGGCAGGACTTTAACCCAAATCAACTTCAAACCTGCACATACATTTGATTGGCGCGTTCCACGAGACTTATGAGATTGTGGCCTGTACACTAACCCCATCATTAAACAACATCCATTAATCAGTTGACATTTACACATCCGACCCTATTGGTACATGGAGCGTTTGTCATTACACAATACACATTAATCAGTTGACATTTACACATCCGACCCTATTGGTACATGGAGCGTTTGTCATTAAACAACACACATGAGTTCGGTTTGCAGCCACTTAATGACCTATTTTGCATCCTCCCCTGCTGTTGGTATTGCCTCAACCCATTTAGAGAACCTGTCTACCATAACTAACAGGTACCTTTTTCCATTAGTCACATTGTCTTTCCCCATATCTGTGTGTGTTGGTGAGTGGTTCATTCCCCAGGTCAGGTCTCCGTTTCAGTTCCTGTGCAGCTCTTTCTGCACAGGAGTGGGGTAGACCTTCAGCATTGAGTGCGTCTGCCATGTTTTTGTCAGTGTTGACAAATGTGATGTGTGATTGTGTGCATTTATTCTGGATTTTCGTTTTCCTTTCAGCGCTGAACGTGAATTCTTTGCTCATCAGATATGCTGCAACCCCATGGTGGGTGTGGATTTCCAATGGATGGCACATTATCATGTGGGCTGTTTTCCCAATAGCTTTTGCCACTGCAGCCACATACTTGGAGCATGTGGTTTGTCCTTCTTCAATGTAGTCCAGTTTGGAGGAGTGATACCTCAACACTCTTCTCTCCCCCTCTAGGTTCTGGAAAAGGATGGATGATGTAAATCCTTCTTTTTCAGAAACATCCAGATGGAACTTGTTTTTTTTAGTCAGGTGCTGTTAGGGCTACTGCCACTTAGAGATCTGTTTTCAAGAGTGCAAAAGCCTTTGATGCTTCAGTAGTCCAGGTCAATGATGAGTGTAGGTTAGTGGTGAGCAGCTTCAGGGCCATGGGGCATATTCGTCAGCCATGCCCTGAAAAGGGGGAGGTGATTGCTGATTCGGGTCTGGATTGGGGTGATTGTATGCGGGTTGAAGGGCCGCACGTGGTTGATACATCATTGGCCTGACTCCCCCTTGGTCTAGGGGCGTATCCTCGTCCCCTTTTGGCCAGAAACTGGCTTTGGGCCGGGGTTATTGGGTGCGGACACTGTCGCACCATATGCCCAGCTTGTTTACAATTATAACAGCTTCCATAAGATCCAGAGTACCTCTGGGGCTGTCCCCATGTGGGTGAATAGTTTGATTGTGGTAGTGGGTAGTAGGGTTGTAGTGGTGGTTCCGACGAAGGGTATGGCTGAAGCGGGTAGGCATACGGCAGTTGGAATGGCTGCTCCTGGGGTGGGTGTATAGGTGGTCCCTGCTGGGTGAAGATGGGTAGTTGTTGCTGTATCATTCGGGAAACAGTTTTTTCAATGATTTGTGAGATTTCTTGTTGGTCTTCAGCCACCATCTGTTTCTTGGGTTTCTCTCCTTTCTGGGCCTCTTTCAATTGTAGTTTCAAAAGTTGTACCTGTAGGGACTGGATTTGTGTTTCAGCCCCTCCCTTATCCTTATTGTATTGGGTAATGTGGTGATGCACATGGGAGTTGAACTGAGCCTGGGGAATTGCCATTAACCCCACAGTGCCCCTGAGATGGGTTGGGGCCGATGGGGCTGCTGTGGTGGTAGGTGGGGCGTCATTATTGTTGGGCCTGCCCTCTTTGGTGTCAGTTGGTGCTCCAGTGACCACTCCCATCGTATCAGGTTTCCGGTAAAGGAGAGCTTTCCTAATTTCCTCAATTGCCCATAAACCTATTCTCATCTCAGCCTGTGCCTTTTCCCTTTGCTTTGTCCCTTCTTTTTTAAATAAGTGACTCTTATTCTTATCAACTTCACATTCTATCCCTTGCTTCACTGCTTCCTCCAATTCTTTCTCCATAATGAGGAGTTGCCCTTTTGATGGGGCGACTCCACTAAGGAAACCTGTTTGAGTCCATCTCAGCCTCACTTCCTCCCAAATCTTTTTAACGGGTTTGTAGTGTAATTTCCCGCCTGCTCTGTCTTTCATTCTCTGATCTAAATATTCGTTGAATTTGTGTTTGGGGACGATAGTCGTGGTCATTTTGTCGTTAAGCTATGTCTGGGTCTATTATTATCTTTGTATACTTTAGCCCGTCACTGATCGAAACCAGCGATGTATTTTTCTTCCCCTAACCTCCCCCAGTCTCGTGTCCGACTCGCGTGGACAAAGGATTTTATTGCCGTGTATTCGATGAATTATTTTCGTTTTCCAACAATATTTCAGCTATATCTCTTTGAAACAATATACGAATATATTCACGCGCTCCTGTTATAATTGGAATGACAGTTTTAGGTACTTATAATAAAAAATATTATTGCTTTTCGCTAATTTAATTAATTAAATACTTTGGCAAAATATTTCAGAAGTTTCCTTTGGGGACAATATACTAGTAATTCAGGCGCTCCTGATATAATTGGAATGGCAATTATATGATATATAATTCGAAAGATATTATTTCTATTAACTTTTCCGATTTAATTTGAACTTTTTCCGATTAATTAAATACTTTGCCAAAACATTTCAGAAATTTCCTTTGGGGACAATATACTAGTAATTCACGCGCTTCTATAATAATTTTCAAATTGATTCTCACCCTTAGGGATTTATCAACAGCAGGAGAGGGAAAAATCCGGTCAACTCATCAGCAGAAAATAGTTGCTTCACAGCAATATATACACATCGACACGGCGGTCACTTTAGCACAGCCTCAACTAGCATATGGCTAGTTAGTAGCAATTGGTCTCGTGGAACGTTCAATCCCCCACATTGCGACAACACAACTTACACATACAATTACAACACAACTTACACATGCAATATCACATTAGATTTCTCACGTAACACCTAGCTAAGTATAGCTACTGCACGACTATTTGAATTCACATTACATTTCTCACGTAACACCTAGCTAAGTATAGCTACTGCACGACTATTTGAAAACGTATGGATTCTTCACGGTACCCCTATCTGATCGACTGTCAAATATGGCCCGACTGTGTGAATCGTTATATATTTTTATTTTTATTTTTTTATGGGTCTTCACGGTAACACCTAGCTGATTTGCCAAATCTAACTACTGCCCGGCTACTTGGATCCCATCTTTTAATTGTGGATTCTTCACGGTAACCCCTATCTGATCGACTGTCAAATATGGCCCGACTGTGTGAATCGTTATAAAGCTTATTCTTCACTGTACACCTACTCGATCAGCATACCGCGTAGTGCCAGACTATGTGAATAAGTCTTTGACCTATTAATACTTAGATATCTGTACACAATGCCTTAAATTCTAAACAATTCCACATAAATTTAGCAACATTTCACACTCACCACAGTACTCCTGATCATTGAATTTAGATATTGGCTATAATACAATATACAGATTTTGGTTAAACGGGCATCTGCTCACCTCTTTAGTTTCGAGCTCTTTGATCAGTTTCCTGTGTGGGTTGAATCGCGATTCTCCCTCGAAAAGGTCACCTCTCCTCTGGATAAATTTCTCCCTCTCGTCTCCTGTCCGATGAATTTTCTATTGGGCCGAATACAAATATGTTTTGACCATCCTCTGCTTCCAAGTTTGTTAGTAAAACGTTTACTGTTGACAGGAGAACAAGAGGAGACAATAGGACGAGGTGGATAATTTTATAATAAGGCCGTTTAATTACATGTAAAGATATCTTAGTAAAATCTTGCAGCAAGGCTCTTTCAGTCTGACTCCTAGTGAATCGTCCGGAAAAGAGGCCAGTTTCCAGAAATGTACAGTACTATATAGACAACAAGCAAAGTAGGTAGATCTGCGAGTCCGGCCTTCCGATTGGTCGATCTGGGTCTTGGGTAGTCCTGATCAGGCCTGGTGTCCACGTTCCATTGGTTCCTGAGAGTTCTTTGTCCTGAGGTCCAACCATGGGTTGGGTGTGTCTGTGTGATTGTCATGGGGGAGGGGAATTGTGGGTGCCGTGTATATGTCCAATGTGTCCAGCATATGTCCAAGAGAAAGAGGGGGTGTGTATGTTGTGTCAACTTATAGGTAATGTTGAGAAGTTGTTAAAACAAGTTACCAATATCTAATACAATTTCTTACAGTTGCCATCACCAGTTACTCATGTCAGGTCAAAGACCTCAACTCCAAGTAGGAACCGTCAAAACAATACTGAGGACACAAGTATTACAGTTAGCGTTTAATTGAGCCAAAACAAGAAATTGCAGTTACACACAACCTGGACTAGAAAACCCATGAACTCTTGCATGGACACCGAGCACCATGTCCCACATCAGATATCCATGTTTGTGGTCAACGGGGGCTCAGATGCAGAAGTCAACAGTTACTCAATAGCGTCGTCAGACGGGCCAGTGGCAGCTTCAGGGGTAGCGTCGTCAGACGGGCCAGTGGCAGCTTCAGGGGTAGCGTCGTCAGACGGGCCAGTGGCAGCTTCAGGGGTAGCGTCGTCAGACGGGCCAGTGGCAGCTTCAGGGGTAGCGTCGTCAGACGGGCCAGTGGCAGCTTCAGGGGTAGCGTCGTCAGACGGGCCAGTGGCAGCGTCGTCAGACGGGCCAGTGGCAGCGTCGTCAGACGGGCCAGTGGCAGCTTCAGGGGTAGCGTCGTCAGACGGGCCAGTGGCAGCGTCGTCAGACGGGCCAGTGGCAGCTTCAGGGGTAGCGTCGTCAGACGGGCCAGTGGCAGCTTCAGGGGTAGCGTCGTCAGACGGGCCAGTGGCAGCTTCAGGGGTAGCGTCGTCAGACGGGCCAGTGGCAGCTTCAGGGGTAGCGTCGTCAGACGGGCCAGTGGCAGCTTCAGGGGTAGCGTCGTCAGACGGGCCAGTGGCAGCTTCAGGGGTAGCGTCGTCAGACGGGCCAGTGGCAGCTTCAGGGGTAGCGTCGTCAGACGGGCCAGTGGCAGCTTCAGGGGTAGCGTCGTCAGACGGGCCAGTGGCAGCTTCAGAGGTAGCGTCGTCAGACGGGCCAGTGGCAGCTTCAGAGGTAGCGTCGTCAGACGGGCCAGTGGCAGCTTCAGAGGTAGCGTCGTCAGACGGGCCAGTGGCAGCTTCAGAGGTAGCGTCGTCAGACGGGCCAGTGGCAGCTTCAGAGGTAGCGTCGTCAGACGGGCCAGTGGCAGCTTCAGAGGTAGCGTCGCCAGACGGGCCAGTGGCAGCTTCAGAGGTAGCGTCGTCAGAGGACAGGGCATCATTTGCCGTAGAGCTACCATGGTTTGGAGAAGCTTGGGATTCTACTTCATTAGTCTCGAAATACTCTAGAGAGAAAACAAAGAAACAGTTGGGTATTCTACAGCAACACAGCTACAAATTGCCATTCGAATGTTGAGCAACATGAACCCAACAGATTTAAAAGTATATGGACAGGGCGTACCTTCTCTGTCTTGTTTAGCATCAGACCCTATGGATCGGAGCAAGGCCAGGGCATGCACAATGGAGACGTCATTTGATGACAGCTCTGAAAAACGTAGGTTAAGGTACACAAGCAAAATCAAAGGGTTTGACAACATTATTTAGACATCTAAGTTACTCTATGGTGTTGAATGAGTGTCAAACACAGCAGCACCATAGACACAGTACAAAGCTAGAAGGGTTGTGGAAAGAAACACTTACCTCCAAGTCTCCTCTGCAGAGAGACTTGCTCTTGCTTTTGGGACTTTCCAACAGGGTAACAAGAAACTGAGGAGAAAGTGTTGACACAAAATAGTTACATATTAATAATAGCAGATGACCAATGCAGAACAAACAGACAGTCAAATTTTAATCTCCAATTGATAAAGTTGAGATTATTTCCCAACCATATCCCTTCAATCCAAATAAAACATTAGTGAACCAACCTTTCACAACCCCCACAGTCACCACAAATAGCATCAATTCTCTCACACCTCCCATGATCATAAAAATAGTCTGTGTTATCAACAGGTAATGTCTTCCCATGGCCTGTATGAGGCTTATATAGGCCACTAATGACCTTTTACCTGACAAACATGACTTAACGATCAATTAACATGCTTGATTGAGGTGTTACATTCAGATAGAAATGGACCATGTAGAACGTATGTTGGGCAGGCAATCTTTTCTACTCCATATATTGCATTTATATCTGTAATGTTTAACCCTAATGGTCTCAGATCAGCAGTAGAAAGAAGTAGGCCTAATTATTTTAGGTGTAATCTTCAAAGATATTAGGGGGAAATACCCAAATCCACTTTTTACAATGCTCCTGGGAAATGGGTAGGCCTCCACCATATAGTCCTTCACAGTTTTACAGCTGTGTTATATTCCTTTATTTACATAGATCACATACATAAATATATATGTTAGCTGTAGGTAGCTTTGGGATAAAATTCCCATATTGTATTGTTACTAACATAAATCATAATATATCATATTTTCCTCATTTGCTCTGTAGGAGGTTCGTCATATGAAGGACATTCAAGTGGATGTGACCCCTAACCTGCAATAGGGGCTCAGTGGGGTGACAGACATCCTGTAAAGGATCTCCAAGCTAGTGTCTAAGGACCTGGAGGAGGCTGTGTCTACAGCTGTGGTTCAGGACAAGCATGGTAACCTAACCTAACCTCACTGTATGAAGGATTACATTGTTATGGATAGTCATCTCCAATCTGTTCAAATATCACTGTTGTTGATAACACACATTACCAAAATTATTCACACTTGTCTTCCTATTTCCACATAATCTGTCATGGTTCCCCACCTTAACAGGGCATAAAACCAACCTCTCTTTATTGCTCTCTTTATTGCTAATACAACCAAATCCAACAGCGTTCGAGTATCTTAATGCTTTTCTTCTAACCCTGAATGGCAACTTTTTATCCTAGTACACAAGCATGTCATTTTATCCATCCACACCCACTCTACTGCCGCATGTCCACTGCGGCTGAGACTTTCACCCACTCGTTACAGGTATTAGCAGGTAACCAACCCCACCCGGGTCTTAGCCCCTAGGACTTACCCTTTGCAGGTATCAACCTGTTGTGGTTTACCTTCCAGGACTTACCATATACCACAAAGCTGCGACCGGTCATAATTACAATGGGACTACTGAAGAAGCTCAGGCTTTCTAGGTTCGTACCCTATAATTAGTTCAGCGTACGACTCTCATCTCCCCAAGATGTCAGAATTAGTGATAACAGGTGTAGGAACTGTGCCTACCTTGTTTCTGTTTCACTGATTCAGAATCTCTAGTTCGACTGCAAATTGTGGTGAACCCTGCTCACAGTGCCAACTGTTAGGTTCTAATTCTCAGAGTAAAAACTCGACGGACACTATGAAAGCTTTAACCAAGTTTATTCTTCCCAGAGGGTCAAGACAGCTGCATTAGACAAAAAACATATTCACACAAGCACTGATATTTAATCCTTTCTCCTATGCTGAGTCTCCTCCTACACCTCTGAACAGCCAATGCATCTCTGTTGTTAGACAGAACCTTTGTGATATCTGTTCTTCCTCACTTCATCTGACCTGACCGCTACCCCAAAGTGCTCACTCCTCCCCAACTCAAGGCTGTCATGTTGATTGGTACCAGACTGTGTCTGGTAGATTTTTCAACCAGAAATTTGCACAGTGTAGCTCTAACTCCAAAACGTTTTGGGACACTGTAAAGTCCATGGAGAACAAGAGCACCTCCTCCCAGCTGCCCACTGCATTGAGGCTAGGTAACACGGTCACCACCGATAAATCCATGATAATCGAACATTTCAATAAGCATTTCTCTACGGCTGGCCATGTTTTCTTCCTGGCTACCCCAACTCCGGCCAACAGCTCCACACACCCCGCAGCTACTTGCCCGAGCCTCCCCAGCGTCTCCTTTACCCAAATCCAGGTAGCAGATGTTCTGAAAGAGCTGCAAAAACTGGACCTGTACAAATCAGCTGGGCTAGACAATCTGGACCCTCTCTTTCTAAAATGATCCGCCGCCATTATTGCAACCCCTATTACCAGTCTGTTCAACCTCTCTTTCGTATCGTCCGAGATCCCTAAAGACTGGAAAGCTGCCGCGGTCATCCCCCTCTTCAAAGGGGGTGACACTCTAGACCCAAACTGTTATAGACCTATATCCATCCTGCCCTGCCTTTCTAAAGTCTTCGAAAGCCAAGTTAATAAACAGATCACTGACCATTTCGAATCCCACCGTACCTTCTCCGCTGTGCAATCCAGTTTCCGAGCTGGTCATGGGTGCACCTCAGCCACGCTCAAGGTACTAAACGATATCATAACCGCCATCGATAAAAGACAGTACTGTGCAGCCGTCTTCATCGACCTGGCCAAGGCTTTCGACTCTGTCAATCACCGTATTCTTATCGGCAGACTCAACAGCCTTGGTTTCTCAAATGACTGTCTCGCCTGGTTCACCAACTACTTCGCAGACAGAGTTCAGTGTGTCAAATTGGAAGGCCTGTTGCCCGGACCTCTGGCAGTCTCTATGGGAGTACCACAGGGTTCAATTCTCAAGCCGACTCTTTTCTCTGTATACATCAATGATGTCGCTCTTGCTGCTGGTGAGTCTCTGATCCACCTCTACGCAGACGACACTATTCTGTATACTTCTGGCCCTTCTTTTGACACTGTGTTAACAACCCTCCAGGCGAGCTTCAATGCCATACAACTCTCCTACCGTGGTCTCCAACTGCTCTTAAATACAAGTAAAACTAAATGCCTGCTCTTCAACCGATCGCTGCCTGCACCTGCCCGCCTGTCCAACATCACTACTCTGGACGGCTCTGACTTAGAATATGTGGACAACTACAAATACCTAGGTGTCTGGTTAGACTGTAAACTCTCCTTCCAGACTCACATCAAACATCTCCAATCCAAAGTTAAATCTAGAATTGGCTTCCTATTCCGCAACAAAGCATCCTTCACTCATGCTGCCAAACATACCCTTGTAAAACTGACCATCCTACCAATCCTCGACTTCGGTGATGTCATTTACAAAATAGCCTCCAAAACCCTACTCAATAAATTGGATGCAGTCTATCACAGTGCCATCCGTTTTGTCACCAAAGCCCCATATACTACCCACCACTGCGACCTGTACACTCTCGTTGGCTGGCCCTCGCTTCATACTCGTCGCCAAACCCACTGGCTCCAGGTCATCTACAAGACCCTGCTAGGTAAAGTCCCCCCTTATCTCAGCTCGCTGGTCACCATAGCAGCACCCACCTGTAGCACGCACTCCAGCAGGTATATCTCTCTGGTCACCCCCAAAACCAATTCTTCCTTTGGCCGCCTCTCCTTCCAGTTCTCTGCTGCCAATGACTGGAACGAACTACAAAAATCTCTGAAACTGGAAACACTTATCTCCCTCACTAGCTTTAAGCACCAGCTGTCAGAGCAGCTCATAGATTACTGCACCTGTACATAGCCCATCTATAATTTAGCCCAAACAACTACCTCTTTACCTACTGTATTTATTTATTTATTTTGCTCCTTTGCACCCCATTATTTCTGTCTCTACTTTGCACTTTCTTCCACTGCAAACCAACCATTCCAGTGTTTCTTTACTTGCTATATTGTATTTACTTCGCCACCATGGCCTTTTTTATATTTTTATTTATATATATATATATTTTGTTTGCCTTCACCTCCCTTATCTCACCTCACTTGCTCACATTGTATATAGACTTATTTTTCACTGTATTATTGACTGTATGTTTGTTTTACTCCATGTGTAACTATGTGTTGTTGTATGTGTCGAACTGCTTTGCTTTATCTTGGCCAGGTCGCAATTGTAAATGAGAACGTGTTCTCAATTTGCCTACCTGGTTAAATAAAGGTGAAATAAAATAAATAAATAAAAGATACAATGATACGATGTCTATCTAAGTATATGGTTACGGAGAATAGTCCCATATGAGATGGTTAGGTCACGTCATCCCCTTTCGTGTTGTCGTCGTGGCAACAGGTCGGGAACAGCTCCTGAGTGAAGGCGAGGCATGCAGCCGTGTCTGCCCGTCTCCGTAGTTCGTCAGTTTTCCAGCCTCGTAGTCCAGCAGCATTCTAATGCGGGAGTGGTGACAGTGGCCATCCACCGCTTCCAGGTGTAACAGTATAACTTTAGTCCGTCCCCTCGCCCCGACCCGGGCGCGAACCAGGGACCCTCTGCACACATCAACAACAGTCACCCACGAAGCATCGTTACCCATCGCTCCACAAAAGCCTCGGCCCTTGCAGAGCAAGGGGAACCACTACTTCAAGGTTTCAGAGCAAGTGACGTCACCGACTGAAAGGCTGCTAGCGCGCACCACTGCTACCTAGCTAGCCATTTCACATCGGTTACACAGGCACCCATTGTGCCAGGTGCTCAGCTGGCGCTCATCCAGCTGGAGGCTCTAGGGAAGCTCGTTCATTCCCACCATACACCGTTTCCCCTTTTCCTTCCTGGGGATGCCCTCGTACGTTCTCCTGGGAGATGAGCAGGTGATCGTTGGCCGTGCAAGGGTCAAAGGTCAGAGTGCAGCGGTCTGAGGAGGAGGGCGAAGGGCACATGTGAGAAGACAATTAGGTGTACATAATATCTATGATAGTTTTATGTTAAAGTAAGGAACAACCACATACATTCGCTGAGGTCCTGCTTCCCAGCTAGGTTACATGGAGCAGCTGGACTGGGGATCACAGCCAGGATGGTGCACTTATCCTGGGCTGAACCTACTGAAGTGGGTTGGGGGATGGGGAAGAGAAGGGAGATTGGTGGAGAGACACAGAGACATATTTTAAAAGATTGGAGGTTACTATCCCTAACAATAAAATCCTTCATACATTGAGGTTAGGTTACCATGCTTGTCCTGCCCCACAGCTGTAGACACAGCCTCCTACAGGTCCTCAGACACTAGCTGGAGATCCCTTACAGGATGTCTGTCACCCCACTGAGCCCCTCCTACAGTTTAGGGGTCACACCCACTTGAATGTCCTTCATATGACGAACCTCCTACAGAGCAAATGAGGAAAATATGATATATTATGACTTATGTTAGTAACAATACAATATGGGAATTTTATCCCAAAGCTACCTACAGCTAACATATATATTTATGTATGTGATCTATGTGAATAAAGGAATATAACACAGCTGTAAAACTATGAGGACTATATGGTGGAGGCCTACCCATTTCCCAGGAGCATTGTAAAAAGTGGATTTGAGTACAGTGTTTATTTCCCCCTAATATCTTTGAAGATTACACCTAAAATAATTAGGCCTACTTCTTTTTACTGCTGATCTGAGACCATTAGGGTTAAACATTACAGATATAAATGCAATATATGGAGTAGAAAAGATTGCCTGCCCACCAGAATCAACATACGTTCTACATGGTCTATTTCTATCTGAATGTAACACCTCAATCAAGCATGTTAATTGATCGTTAAGTCATGTTTGTCAGGTAAAAGGTCATTAGTGGCCTATATAAGCCTCATACAGGCCATGGGAAGACATTACCTGTTGATAACACAGACTATTTTCATGATCATGGGAGGTGTGAGAGAACTGCTGCTCTTTGTGTTGACTGTGGGGGTTGTGAAAGGTTGGTTCACTAATGTTTTATTTGGATTGAAGGGATTTGTTTGGGAAATATGCTTTACTTTATCAGTTGGAGGTTACAATGTGACTGTCTGTTCCGCATTGGTCATCTGCTATTATTAATATATGTAGCTATTTTCTGTCAACACTTTCTCCTCAGTTTCTTGTTACCCTGTTGGAAAGTCCCAGAAGCAAGAGCAAGTCTCTCTGCAGAGGAGACTTGGAGGTAAGTGTTTCTTTCCACAACCCTTCTAGCTTTGTACTGTGTCTATGGTGCTGCTGTGTTTGACACTCATTCAACACCATAGAGTAACTTAGATGTCTAAATAATGTTGTCAAACCCTTTGATTTTGCTTGTGTACCTTAACCTACGTTTTTCAGAGCTGTCATCAAATGACGTCTCCATTGTGCATGCCCTGGCCTTGCTCCGATCCATAGGGTCTGACGCTAAACAAGACAGAGAAGGTACGGCCTGAAACATATACTTTGAAATCTGTGTTGGGTTCATGTTGCTCAACATTCGAATGGCAATTTGGCCTAGAACGTGTAGAACAGCTGTGTTGCTGTAGAATACCCAACTGTTTCTTTGTTTTCTCTCTAGAGTATTTCAGGACTAATGAAGTAGAATCCCAAGCTTCTCCAAACCATGGTAGCTCTCTGGCAAATGATAACCTGTCCTCTGACGACGCTACCTCTGAAGCTGCCGCTGGCCCGTCTGACGACGCTACCTCTGAAGCTGCCGCTGGCCCGTCTGACGACGCTACCTCTGAAGCTGCCGCTGGCCCGTCTGACGACGCTACCTCTGAAGCTGCCGCTGGCCCGTCTGACGACGCTACCTCTGAAGCTGCCGCTGGCCCGTCTGACGACGCTACCTCTGAAGCTGCCGCTGGCCCGTCTGACGACGCTACCTCTGAAGCTGCCGCTGGCCCGTCTGACGACGCTACCTCTGAAGCTGCCGCTGGCCCGTCTGACGACGCTACCTCTGAAGCTGCCGCTGGCCCGT
>NW_026601431.1:0-52077 GCF_029448725.1 Salvelinus fontinalis
TCTAGGGTGTAGTATATTAGTATAAAGGGTGTATGGTGTAGTGTGTAGTGTATTAGGATGAAGGGTGTAGGGTCTAGGGTGTAGTGTATTAGGATAAAGGGTGTAGTGTCTAGGGTGTAGTGTATTAGTATAAAGGGTGTAGTGTCTAGGGTGTAGTGTATTAGTATAAAGGGTGTAGGGTGTAGTGTGTAGTGTATTAGGATGAAGGGTGTAGGGTCTAGGGTGTAGTGTATTAGGATAAAGGGTGTATGGTCTAGGGTGTAGTGTATTAGTATAAAGGGTGTAGGGTCTAGGGTGTAGTGTATTAGGATAAAGGGTGTAGGGTCTAGGGTGTAGTGTATTAGTATAAAGGGTGTAGGGTCTAGGGTGTAGTGTATTAGGATAAAGGGTGTATGGTCTAGGGTGTAGTGTATTAGTATAAAGGGTGTAGGGTGTAGTGTATTAGTATAAAGGGTGTAGGGTATTAGTATAAAGGGTGTATGGTCTAGGGTGTAGTGTATTAGTATAAAGGGTGTAGGGTCTAGGGTGTAGTGTATTAGTATAAAGGGTGTAGGGTCTAGGGTGTAGTGTATTAGTATAAAGGGTGTAGGGTGTAGTGTATTAGTATAAAGGGTGTATGGTCTAGGGTGTAGTGTATTAGTATAAAGGGTCTAGGGTGTAGTGTATTAGTATAAAGGGTGTAGGGTCTAGGGTGTAGTGTATTAGTATAAAGGGTGTAGTGTATTAGTATAAAGGGTGTATGGTCTAGGGTGTAGTGTATTAGTATAAAGGGTGTATGGTCTAGGGTGTAGTGTATTAGTATAAAGGGTGTAGGGTGTAGTGTATTAGTATAAAGGGTGTAGGGTCTAGGGTGTAGTGTATTAGTATAAAGGGTGTAGTGTATTAGTATAAAGGGTGTATGGTCTAGGGTGTAGTGTATTAGTATAAAGGGTGTAGTGTATTAGTATAAAGGGTGTAGTGTATTAGTATAAAGGGTGTAGTGTATTAGTATAAAGGGTGTATGGTCTAGGGTGTAGTGTATTAGGATAAAGGGTGTAGGGTCTAGGGTGTAGTGTATTAGGATAAAGGGTGTAGTGTATTAGTATAAAGGGTGTATGGTCTAGGGTGTAGTGTATTAGTATAAAGGGTGTAGGGTCTAGGGTGTAGTGTATTAGTATAAAGGGTGTAGTGTCTAGGGTGTATGTATTAGTATAAAGGGTGTATGGTCTAGGGTGTAGTGCATTAGTATAAAGGGTGTAGTGTATTAGGATAAAGGGTGTAGTGTATTAGTATAAAGGGTGTAGTGTCTAGGGTGTAGTGTATTAGTATAAAGGGTGTAGTGTATTAGTATAAAGGGTGTAGGGTCTAGGGTGTAGTGTATTAGTATAAAGGGTGTAGTGTATTAGTATAAAGGGTGTAGGGTCTAGGGTGTAGTGTATTAGTATAAAGGGTGTAGGGTCTAGGGTGTAGTGTATTAGTATAAAGGGTGTAGTGTATTAGTATAAAGGGTGTAGGGTCTAGGGTGTAGTGTATTAGTATAAAGGGTGTAGTGTATTAGTATAAAGGGTGTAGGGTCTAGGGTGTAGTGTATTAGTATAAAGGGTGTATGGTCTAGGGTGTAGTGTATTAGTATAAAGGGTGTAGGGTCTAGGGTGTAGTGTATTAGTATAAAGGGTGTAGTGTATTAGTATAAAGGGTGTAGGGTCTAGGGTGTAGTGTATTAGTATAAAGGGTGTAGTGTATTAGTATAAAGGGTGTAGGGTCTAGGGTGTAGTGTATTAGTATAAAGGGTGTAGTGTATTAGTATAAAGGGTGTAGGGTCTAGGGTGTAGTGTATTAGTATAAAGGGTGTAGTGTATTAGGATAAAGGGTGTAGTGTATTAGTATAAAGGGTGTAGTGTCTAGGGTGTAGTGTATTAGTATAAAGGGTGTAGGGTCTAGGGTGTAGTGTATTAGGATAAAGGGTGTAGTGTCTAGGGTGTAGTGTATTAGTATAAAGGGTGTAGGGTCTAGGGTGTAGTGTATTAGTATAAAGGGTGTAGTGTATTAGTATAAAGGGTGTAGTGTATTAGTATAAAGGGTGTATGGTCTAGGGTGTAGTGTATTAGTATAAAGGGTGTAGTGTATTAGGATAAAGGGTGTAGTGTATTAGTATAAAGGGTGTAGGGTCTAGGGTGTAGTGTATTAGGATAAAGGGTGTAGTGTCTAGGGTGTAGTGTATTAGTATAAAGGGTGTAGGGTCTAGGGTGCAGTGTATTAGTATAAAGGGTGTAGGGTCTAGGGTGTAGTGTATTAGTATAAAGGGTGTAGTGTATTAGTATAAAGGGTGTAGTGTATTAGTATAAAGGGTGTATGGTCTAGGGTGTAGTGTATTAGGATAAAGGGTGTAGGGTCTAGGGTGTAGTGTATTAGGATGAAGGGTGTAGGGTCTAGGGTGTAGTGTATTAGTATAAAGGGTGTAGTGTATTAGTATAAAGGGTGTAGTGTATTAGTATAAAGGGTGTATGGTCTAGGGTGTAGTGTATTAGTATAAAGGGTGTAGTGTATTAGGATAAAGGGTGTAGTGTATTAGTATAAAGGGTGTAGTGTCTAGGGTGTAGTGTATTAGTATAAAGGGTGTAGGGTCTAGGGTGTAGTGTATTAGTATAAAGGGTGTAGTGTATTAGTATAAAGGGTGTAGGGTCTAGGGTGTAGTGTATTAGTATAAAGGGTGTAGTGTATTAGGATAAAGGGTGTAGTGTATTAGTATAAAGGGTGTAGGGTCTAGGGTGTAGTGTATTAGTATAAAGGGTGTATGGTCTAGGGTGTAGTGTATTAGTATAAAGGGTGTAGGGTCTAGGGTGTAGTGTATTAGGATAAAGGGTGTAGTGTATTAGGATAAAGGGTGTAGTGTCTAGGGTGTAGTGTATTAGGATAAAGGGTGTAGTGTCTAGGGTGTAGTGTATTAGGATAAAGGGTGTAGTGTCTAGGGTGTAGTGTATTAGTATAAAGGGTGTAGTGTATTAGTATAAAGGGTGTAGTGTCTAGGGTGTAGTGTATTAGGATAAAGGGTGTAGGGTCTAGGGTGTAGTGTATTAGTATAAAGGGTGTAGTGTATTAGGATAAAGGGTGGAGTGTCTAGGGTGTAGTGTATTAGTATAAAGGGTGTAGTGTATTAGGATAAAGGGTGGAGTGTCTAGGGTGTAGTGTATTAGTATAAAGGGTGTAGTGTATTAGGATAAAGGGTGTAGTGTCTAGGGTGTAGTGTATTAGTATAAAGGGTGTAGTGTATTAGTATAAAGGGTGTAGTGTCTAGGGTGTAGTGTATTAGTATAAAGGGTGTAGTGTATTAGTATAAAGGGTGTAGGGTCTAGGGTGTATGTATTAGTATAAAGGGTGTAGTGTCTAGGGTGTAGTGTATTAGGATAAAGGGTGTAGGGTCTAGGGTGTAGTGTATTAGTATAAAGGGTGTAGTGTATTAGGATAAAGGGTGGAGTGTCTAGGGTGTAGTGTATTAGTATAAAGGGTGTAGTGTATTAGGATAAAGGGTGTAGTGTCTAGGGTGTAGTGTATTAGTATAAAGGGTGTAGTGTATTAGGATAAAGGGTGTAGGGTCTAGGGTGTAGTGTATTAGGATAAAGGGTGTATGGTCTAGGGTGTAGTGTATTAGTATAAAGGGTCTAGGGTGTAGTGTATTAGTATAAAGGGTGTAGTGTCTAGGGTGTAGTGTATTAGTATAAAGGGTGTAGTGTATTAGTATAAAGGGTGTAGTGTCTAGGGTGTAGTGTATTAGTATAAAGGGTGTAGGGTCTAGGGTGTAGTGTATTAGTATAAAGGGTCTAGGGTGTAGTGTATTAGTATAAAGGGTGTAGTGTCTAGGGTGTAGTGTATTAGTATAAAGGGTGTAGTGTATTAGTATAAAGGGTGTAGGGTCTAGGGTGTAGTGTATTAGTATAAAGGGTGTAGGGTCTAGGGTGTAGTGTATTAGTATAAAGGGTGTAGTGTCTAGGGTGTAGTGTATTAGTATAAAGGGTGTAGGGTCTAGGGTGTAGTGTATTAGTATAAAGGGTCTAGGGTGTAGTGTATTAGTATAAAGGGTGTAGTGTCTAGGGTGTAGTGTATTAGTATAAAGGGTGTAGTGTATTAGTATAAAGGGTGTAGGGTCTAGGGTGTAGTGTATTAGTATAAAGGGTGTAGGGTCTAGGGTGTAGTGTATTAGTATAAAGGGTGTAGTGTATTAGTATAAAGGGTGTAGTGTATTAGTATAAAGGGTCTAGGGTGTAGTGTATTAGGATAAAGGGTGTAGGGTCTAGGGTGTAGTGTATTAGTATAAAGGGTGTAGTGTCTAGGGTGTAGTGTATTAGTATAAAGGGTGTAGGGTCTAGGGTGTAGTGTATTAGTATAAAGGGTCTAGGGTGTAGTGTATTAGTATAAAGGGTGTAGTGTCTAGGGTGTAGTGTATTAGTATAAAGGGTGTAGTGTATTAGTATAAAGGGTGTAGGGTCTAGGGTGTAGTGTATTAGTATAAAGGGTGTAGGGTCTAGGGTGTAGTGTATTAGTATAAAGGGTGTAGTGTATTAGTATAAAGGGTGTAGTGTATTAGTATAAAGGGTCTAGGGTGTAGTGTATTAGGATAAAGGGTGTAGGGTCTAGGGTGTAGTGTATTAGTATAAAGGGTGTAGGGTCTAGGGTGTAGTGTATTAGTATAAAGGGTGTAGTGTATTAGTATAAAGGGTGTAGGGTCTAGGGTGTAGTGTATTAGGATAAAGGGTGTAGGGTCTAGGGTGTAGTGTATTAGTATAAAGGGTGTAGGGTCTAGGGTGTAGTGTATTAGTATAAAGGGTGTAGTGTATTAGTATAAAGGGTGTAGGGTCTAGGGTGTAGTGTATTAGGATAAAGGGTGTAGGGTCTAGGGTGTAGTGTATTAGGATAAAGGGTGTAGGGTCTAGGGTGTAGTGTATTAGGATAAAGGGTGTAGGGTCTAGGGTGTAGTGTATTAGTATAAAGGGTCTAGGGTGTAGTGTATTAGGATAAAGGGTGTAGTGTCTAGGGTGTAGTGTATTAGTATAAAGGGTGTAGGGTGTAGTGTGTAGTGTATTAGGATGAAGGGTGTAGGGTCTAGGGTGTAGTGTATTAGGATAAAGGGTGTATGGTCTAGGGTGTAGTGTATTAGTATAAAGGGTGTAGTGTATTAGTATAAAGGGTGTAGTGTCTAGGGTGTAGTGTATTAGTATAAAGGGTGTAGTGTATTAGTATAAAGGGTGTAGTGTCTAGGGTGTAGTGTATTAGTATAAAGGGTGTAGTGTCTAGGGTGTAGTGTATTAGTATAAAGGGTGTAGTGTCTAGGGTGTAGTATATTAGTATAAAGGGTGTAGTGTATTAGTATAAAGGGTGTAGTGTCTAGGGTGTAGTGTATTAGTATAAAGGGTGTAGTGTCTAGGGTGTAGTGTATTAGTATAAAGGGTGTATGGTCTAGGGTGTAGTGTATTAGTATAAAGGGTGTATGGTCTAGGGTGTAGTGTATTAGTATAAAGGGTGTAGTGTATTAGTATAAAGGGTGTAGTGTATTAGGATAAAGGGTGTATGGTCTAGGGTGTAGTATATTAGTATAAAGGGTGTAGGGTCTAGGGCAGTTCCCCAACATAACAAAAACCTTTTCATTTTATTTTTTATTGTTTGACATAAAAGACTGTAAAAACACCAGCAAAGCATCTCCAATTGATTTCAATTTAGTAAATCAACTTATTCCCAGTGTATTAGGTCCAGTTTATTAGGTACACCTCCCAGGAAAATGGTTGGCTCCTACAGACAGTGAGTCCCGTGGTCGTGGCTATATGAAGCAGGCAGACAGGCATCAAGGCATTCAGTTACTGTTTGATTGAAAATGATAATGACCTAAAACATGTGATTTAAGCGATTTCGAACGCGGTACGATCGTCGGTTCCAGTATCTCAGAAACATCCGGCTTCCTGGGATTTTCACGCACGACAGTGTCCCGGGTTTACCGAGAATGGTGCAACAAAAAGTAAAACAAACTGTCAGCGGCAGTCCTTTGGGCGAGAACAGCCAGTCAGCAGCAGTCCTTTGGGCGAGAACAGCCAGTCAGCAGCAGTCCTTTGGGCGAGAACAGCCAGTCAGCAGCAGTCCTTTGGGAGAAAACAGCCAGTCAGCGGCAGTCCTTTGGGCGAGAACAGCCAGTCAGCGGCAGTCCTTTGGGCGAGAACAACCAGTCAGCGGCAGTCCTTTGGGCGAGAACAGCCAGTCAGCAGCAGTCCTTTGGGCGAGAACAGCCAGTCAGCAGCAGTCCTTTGGGCGAGAACAACCAGTCAGCGGCAGTCCTTTGGGCGAAAACAGCCAGTCAGCAGCAGTCCTTTGGGCGAGAACAACCAGTCAGCGGCAGTCCTTTGGGCGAAAACAGCCAGTCAGCGGCAGTCCTTTGGGCGAAAACAGCCAGTCAGCAGCAGTCCTTTGGGCGAGAACAGCCAGTCAGCAGCAGTCCTTTGGGCGAAAACAGCCAGTCAGCAGCAGTCCTTTGGGCGAAAACAGCCAGTCAGCAGCAGTCCTTTGGGCGAAAACAGCCAGTCAGCGGCAGTCCTTTGGGCGAAAACAGCCAGTCAGCGGCAGTCCTTTGGGAGAAAACAGCCAGTCAGCGGCAGTCCTTTGGGAGAAACCAGCCAGTCAGCGGCAGTCCTTTGGGCGAAAACAGCCAGTCAGCGGCAGTCCTTTGGGCGAAAACAGCCAGTCAGCGGCAGTCCTTTGGGCGAAAACAGCCAGTCAGTGGCAGTCCTTTGGGAGAAAACAGCTCGTTGATGAAGGAGAACGGCAAGAATGGTGCAAGCTGACAGGCGGACCACGAACAGACAAATAACAGAGCAGCTCAGAACAGACAACTCCTCGGTCCTTGTCACGGATTGGCTATTGCAGCAGACGACCACACCGGGTTCAACTCCTATCAGCTACAAACAAGAAGAAGCGGCTCCAGTGGACACACGATCACCAACACTGGACAACTGAAGAGAGAAAAAATATTGCCTGGTCTGATGACTTCCAGTTCCTGTTGCATCATGCTGATGGCCGAGTCAGGATTTGGCGTAAGCAGAATGAGTCCATGGACCCATCCTGCCTGGTGTCAACGGTACAGGCTGGTGGTGGTGGTGGTGTACTGGTGTGGGGAATGTTTTACTGGCACACGTTAGGTCCCTTGATACCAATTGAGCAACTTTTCCATGCCCCGAAGAATTCAGGTTGTTCTGAAAGCAAAGGGTCCGACTAGGTACTAGATGGGTGTACCTAATAAACTGACAACTAAGTGTATGTGATTTTTTTACAAAGGTTTGAAATGATACCAATTGAGCAACATTTCCATGCCCCAGAGAATTCAGGCTGTTCTGGAAGCAAATCGTCCGACCAGGTACTAATAAACTGGCCACTAAGTGTATATGATTCTTACAAAAGTTTGAAATTATTGTGTTTTAGTCCAATATTATATCTGTTTGGGCTTCTTGAGGTCCATTTTCAGTCTACAAATGATTTGTAATTATGTTCCTGGCTGAATGTAGTTGATGATCCCTGGTGTAAGGGTCTAGTGGGTACTGTACCTGACAGCACCAGCGCAGGTAGAGACTCCTCAAAGAAGACATGGTGGACAGGTACCCGAGACCTGTATCTGTTACCCTCACACATCTGGAGAGAGAGAGATAGAGATAGAGAGAGAGAGAGAGAGAGAGAGAGAGAGAGAGAGAGAGAGAGAGAGAGAGAGAGAGAGAGAGAGAGAGACAGAGAGACAGAGAGAGAGGGGAGAGAGAGAGAGAGAGACAGAGAGAGAGAGAGAGAGAGAGAGAGAGAGAGAGAGACAGAGAGACAGAGAGAGAGGGGAGAGAGAGAGAGAGAGACAGAGAGAGAGATAGAGAGAGAGATAGAGAGAGAGAGAGAGAGAGAGAGACAGAGACAGAGACAGAGACAGAGACAGAGAGAGAGACAGAGAGAGAGGGGAGAGAGAGAGAGACCATAATGATACTTTTCATGCTATACTGGTTTTCTTTCTGAAATAAGGTAGTATAGGCCTTTACTCAGCAGATCCCGGACCCCCCCACCACACACTATACTACACACGACTGTACTACTACCTACTATACTCCACACCACTATACTACACCCTATAGCCTACTATAATACACACTACTATACTCCACACTACTATACTACACCCTATACCCTACTATAATACACACTACTATACTCCACACTACTATACTACACCCTATACCCTACTATAATACACACTACTATACTAAACACTACTATAGTATACTACACTCTACTATACTATACTCTACTCCACTCTCACCTGTCCAGTACCAGCTCCTCTAGTTTGTGGAGGTCACAGGCGATGTACTCCAGGGCCATGTCAGTGATGCGTGGGCACCAGGAGAGGTCCAGGCTCCGCAGCTTCCTCAGGTTCTCTGCTACCAGCTCCACCCCGTCATCAGTGATTTTAGAGCAGCCTGACAGGCTCAGAGCCGTGAGGTTGGGCAAGCTGTGGACCATGTTAACCACACCGTGGTTGGTGATCTCCCAACACGAGTGGAGACGTAGCGTGTGAGTGGTGTAGCCCTGAGGGGGAGGGAGGGAGGGAGAGAAAGAGAGAGAGAGGTTTAGGATTATATCTCTGAATTCATCATGAGGGACCACAGTAATCTGAACTCATCATGACACCCACAGTAATCTGAACTCATCATGAGAGGACCACAGTAATCTGAATTCATCATGACACCCACAGTAATCTGAACTCATCATGAGACCACAGTAATCTGAACTCATCATGAGAGACCACAGTAATCTGAACTCATCATGAGAGACCACAGTAATCTGAACTCATCATGAGAGACCCACAGTAATCTGAATTCATCATGACACCACACAGCAATCTGAACTCATCATGAGAGACCCACAGCAATCTGAACTCATCATGAGAGACCACAGTAATCTGAACTCATCATGAGAGACCCACAGTAATCTGAACTCATCATGAGAGGACCACAGTAATCTGAACTCATCATGAGACCACAGTAATCTGAACTCATCATGAGAGACCACAGTAATCTGAACTCATCATGAGAGACCCACAGTAATCTGAACTCATCATGAGAGGACCACAGTAATCTGAACTCATCATGAGACCACAGTAATCTGAACTCATCATGAGACCACAGTAATCTGAACTCATCATGAGAGACCACAGTAATCTGAACTCATCATGAGAGACCACAGTAATCTGAACTCATCATGAGAGACCACAGTAATCTGAATTCATCATTACACCCACAGTAATCTGAACTCATCATGAGAGACCCACAGTAATCTGAACTCATCATGAGAGACCCACAGTAATCTGAATTCATTATGAGAGACCACAGTAATCTGAACTCATCATGAGAGACCCACAATAATCTGAACTCATCATGAGAGACCACAGTAATCTGAACTCATCATGAGAGACCACAGTAATCTGAACTCATCATGACACCACACAGCAATCTGAACTCATCATGAGACCACAGTAATCTGAACTCATCATGAGAGGACCACAGTAATCTGAACTCATCATGAGAGGACCACAGTAATCTGAATTCATCATGACACCCACAGTAATCTGAACTCATCATGACATCCACAGTAATCTGAACTCATCATGAGACCACAGTAATCTGAACTCATCATGAGAGACCCACAGTAATCTGAACTCATCATGAGAGGACCACAGTAATCTGAATTCATCATGACACCACACAGCAATCTGAACTCATCATGAGAGACCCACAGCAATCTGAACTCATCATGAGAGACCCACAGTAATCTGAACTCATCATGAGAGGACCACAGTAATCTGAACTCATCATGAGAGGACCACAGTAATCTGAACTCATCATGAGAGACCCCACTAATATGAACTCATCATGAGAGGACCACAGTAATCTGAACTCATCATGAGAGACCACAGTAATCTGAACTCATCATGAGAGACCCACAGTAATCTGAACTCATCATGAGACCACAGTAATCTGAACTCATCATGAGAGACCACAGTAATCTGAACTCATCATGAGAGACCACAGTAATCTGAACTCATCATGAGAGACCACAGTAATCTGAACTCATCATGAGAGACCCACAGTAATCTGAACTCATCATGAGAGACCACAGTAATCTGAACTCATCATGAGAGACCACAGTAATCTGAACTCATCATGAGAGACCACAGTAATCTGAACTCATCATGAGACCACAGTAATCTGAACTCATCATGAAGGACAGTGAAGGAAAAACAGGTTAATTTCCTGTATTTCTACCCATGTTGCCATGGAGCGGAGAGAAGACTTTCCAATTTTATAACTCATTTCACGCAATTCTACTCGGGTTTTTTTTACATGACATTTGATGACGAATGGGTGCCCCTCCGGCCGGTAGGGGAACTGATCTGCGGGCCTACAGAGAGGACGGAGAGAGGGGGAAGGGAAGAAGTGTGTGTGTGTACCACTACCTGTGTGCTCTCTATAACAGTGTAGGATTGAAACCTACCTGTTTGGCTGTGAAGTAAGCCATGGCTGTGTCGGTTACGTGGTAGGCCTGCAGGCTGAGCTCTGACAGGTTGGGCAGTAGCTGTGAGATGGCAGCGATGGCGTCGTCTGCTACGTTGATACAGTCGCTGACGCTGAGCGAGGTGAGCCGTGCGTTCAGGCTGGACCACAGACCGGCCTCCGTGAAGTCATTACAACCGGCCAACTCCAGGTGCATTAGACCCTGCATCTGTTCCAGCATCACCTACACACACACCACAGAGAACACACACTGAGTTTACACAATACACACACACCTGTCCAACATCACCTACACACACCACAGAGAACACACACTGAGTTTACACAATACACACACACCTGTCCAGCATCACCTACACACACCACAGAGAACACACACTGAGTTTACACAATACACACACACCTGTCCAGCATCACCTACACACACCACAGAGAACACACACTGAGTTTACACAATACACACACACCTGTCCAGCATCACCTACACACACCACAGAGAACACACACTGACTTTACAACGATATAACTCTGATACAACTCTGATATAACTCTGATACAACTCTGATACAACTCTGATATAACTCTGATATAACTCTGATATAACTATAACTCTGATATAACTCTGATACAACTCTGATATAACTCTGATATTACTCTGATATAACTATAACTCTGATATAACTCTGATATAACTATAACTCTGATATAACTCTGATATAACTATAACTCTGATATTACTCTGATATAACTCTGATATAACTATAACTCTGATATAACTCTGATATAACTATAACTCTGATATAACTATAACTCTGATATTACTCTGATATAACTCTGATATAACTATAACTCTGATATAACTCTGATATAACTATAACTCTGATATAACTATAACTCTGATATAACTCTGATATAACTATAACTCTGATATAACTATAACTCTGATATTACTCTGATATAACTCTGATATAACTATAACTCTGATATTACTCTGATATAACTCTGATATAACTATAACTCTGATATAACTCTGATATAACTATAACTCTGATACAACTCTGATATAACTCTGATATAACTCTGATATAACTATAACTCTGATATAACTCTGATATAACTATAACTCTGATATAACTCTGATATAACTCTGATATAACTCTGATATAACTATAACTCTGATACAACTCTGATATAACTATAACTCTGATACAACTCTGATATAACTATAACTCTGATATAACTCTGATATAACTCTGATATAACTCTGATATAACTATAACTCTGATATAACTCTGATATAACTATAACTCTGATACAACTCTGATATAACTATAACTCTGATACAACTCTGATATAACTATAACTCTGATATAACTCTGATATAACTATAACTCTGATATAACTCTGATATAACTATAACTCTGATACAACTCTGATATAACTCTGATACAACTCTGATATAACTCTGATATACCTATAACTCTGATATAACTCTGATATAACTATAACTCTGATACAACTCTGATATAACTCTGATATAACTCTGATATAACTATAACTCTGATACAACTCTGATATAACTATAATTCTGATATAACTCTGATATAACTATAACTCTGATATAACTCTGATATAACTATAACTCTGATACAACTCTGATATAACTCTGATACAACTCTGATATAACTCTGATATAACTCTGATATAACTCTGATACAACTCTGATACAACTCTGATATAACTCTGATATAACTATAACTCTGATACAACTCTGATACAACTCTGATACAACTCTGATATAACTATAACTCTGATACAACTCTGATACAACTCTGATATAACTATAACTCTGATACAACTCTGATACAACTCTGATATAACTCTGATACAACTCTGATATAACTCTGATATAACTATAACTCTGATATAACTCTGATACAACTCTGATATAACTATAACTCTGATACAACTCTGATACAACTCTGATATAACTATAACTCTGATATAACTCTGATATAACTATAACTCTGATATAACTCTGATATAACTATAACTCTGATATAACTCTGATACAACTATAACTCTGATATAACTCTGATACAACTCTGATATAACTCTGATATAACTATAACTCTTATATAACTCTGATATAACTCTGATATAACTATAACTCTGATATAACTCTGATACAACTCTGATATAACTCTGATATAACTCTGATATAACTATAACTCTTATATAACTCTGATATAACTCTGATATAACTATAACTCTGATATAACTCTGATACAACTCTGATATAACTCTGATATAACTCTGATATAACTCTGATATAACTCTGATATAACTCTGATACAACTGTAACGTAACAAAATGTGGAAAAAGTCAAGGGGTCTGAATACACTTTAGTATCAGAGTTATATCAGTTATATAGTTATATCAGAGTTATAGTTATATCAGAGTAATATCAGAGTTATAGTTATATCAGAGTTATATCAGAGTTATAGTTATATCAGAGTTATATCAGAGTTATAGTTATATCAGAGTTATATCAGAGTTATAGTTATATCAGAGTTATATCAGAGTTATAGTTATATCAGAGTTATATCAGAGTTATAGTTATATCAGAGTTATATCAGAGTTATAGTTATATCAGAGTTATATCAGAGTTATAGTTATATCAGAGTTATATCAGAGTTATAGTTATATCAGAGTTATATCAGAGTTATAGTTATATCAGAGTTATATCAGAGTTATAGTTATATCAGAGTTATATCAGAGTTATAGTTATATCAGAGTTATATCAGAGTTATAGTTATATCAGAGTTATATCAGAGTTATAGTTATATCAGAGTTATATCAGAGTTATAGTTATATCAGAGTTATATCAGAGTTATAGTTATATCAGAGTTATAGTTATATCAGAGTTATAGTTATATCAGAGTTATAGTTATATCAGAGTTGTATCAGAGTTATAGTTATATCAGAGTTATATCAGAGTTATAGTTATATCAGAGTTATATCAGAGTTATATCAGAGTTATATCAGAGTTATAGTTATTTCAGAGTTATATCAGAGTTATATCAGAGTTATAGTTATATCAGAGTTGTATCAGAGTTGTATCAGAGTTATATCAGAGTTATATCAGAGTTATATCAGAGTTATAGTTATATCAGAGTAATATCAGAGTTATAGTTACAGTAATCCCTCGTTTATCGCGGGGGTTACGTTCCGAAAATGACCCGCGATAAGTGAAATCCGCGAAATAGAAAACTTTTTTTTTTTTTTACAATTAGCAACTATTACATGTATACAAATACAGTGACTCACGTGTAGGCCGTTTCACTGCTCTTCAGAGCGTTTCGTCGACATTATGGGTTTAGGAGATGTTCGAAATTACAAGATAATTTGGCCAACTTAATGTAAATTTGCCAAGCTGTTTCATGTACGTACACATAACTGCACGAGACGACAAAATGATAGCACAATTCGTAGCATGTTTTGATACAAGAAGCGGGAGTGAGTTTTTAGCGAATCAGAATGCAGAGCACAATGCACCAAAAAAAAAAAAAAAAATGCATTATGAAAATCCGCGAAATAGCGAATCCGCGATAAGTGAACCGCGAAGTGGCGAGGGATCACTGTATATCAGAGTTATATCAGAGTTATAGTTATATCAGAGTTATATCAGAGTTATAGTTATATCAGAGTTATAGTTATATCAGAGTAATATCAGAGTTATATCAGAGTTATAGTTATATCAGAGTAATATCAGAGTTATAGTTATATCAGAGTAATATCAGAGTTATAGTTATATCAGAGTTATATCAGAGTTATAGTTATATCAGAGTTATAGTTATTTCAGAGTTATATCAGAGTTATAGTTATATCAGAGTTATATCAGAGTTATAGTTATATCAGAGTTATAGTTATATCAGAGTAATATCAGAGTTATATCAGAGTTATAGTTATATCAGAGTTATATCAGAGTTATAGTTATATCAGAGTTATATCAGAGTTATAGTTATATCAGAGTTATAGTTATATCAGAGTTATAGTTATATCAGAGTTATATCAGAGTTATAGTTATATCAGAGTTATATCAGAGTTATAGTTATATCAGAGTTATATCAGAGTTATAGTTATATCAGAGTTATATCAGAGTTATAGTTATATCAGAGTTATATCAGAGTTATAGTTATATCAGAGTTATATCAGAGTTATAGTTATATCAGAGTTATATCAGAGTTATAGTTATATCAGAGTTATATCAGAGTTATAGTTATATCAGAGTTATATCAGAGTTATAGTTATATCAGAGTTATATCAGAGTTATATCAGAGTTATAGTTATATCAGAGTTATAGTTATATCAGAGTTATAGTTATATCAGAGTTATAGTTATATCAGAGTTGTATCAGAGTTATAGTTATATCAGAGTTATATCAGAGTTATAGTTATATCAGAGTTATATCAGAGTTGTATCAGAGTTATATCAGAGTTATAGTTATATCAGAGTTGTATCAGAGTTGTATCAGAGTTATATCAGAGTTATATCAGAGTTATATCAGAGTTATAGTTATATCAGAGTAATATCAGAGTTATAGTTACAGTAATCCCTCGTTTATCGCGGGGGTTACGTTCCGAAAATGACCCGCGATAAGTGAAATCCGCGAAATAGAAAACTTTTTTTTTTTTTACAATTAGCAACTATTACATGTATACAAATACAGTGACTCACGTGTAGGCCGTTTCACTGCTCTTCAGAGCGTTTCGTCGACATTATGGGTTTAGGAGATGTTCGAAATTACAAGATAATTTGGCCAACTTAATGTAAATTTGCCAAGCTGTTTCATGTACGTACACATAACTGCACGAGACGACAAAATGATAGCACAATTCG
This sequence comes from Salvelinus fontinalis, assembly GCF_029448725.1. Taxonomy (NCBI): domain Eukaryota; kingdom Metazoa; phylum Chordata; class Actinopteri; order Salmoniformes; family Salmonidae; genus Salvelinus; species Salvelinus fontinalis. The sequence goes on from NW_026601431.1 coordinate 15,459, forward strand.
TAGCATGTTTTGATACAAGAAGCGGGAGTGAGTTTTTAGCGAATCAGAATGCAGAGCACAATGCACCAAAAAAAAAAAAAAAATGCATTATGAAAATCCGCGAAATAGCGAATCCGCGATAAGTGAACCGCGAAGTGGCGAGGGATCACTGTATATCAGAGTTATATCAGAGTTATAGTTATATCAGAGTTATATCAGAGTTATAGTTATATCAGAGTTATAGTTATATCAGAGTAATATCAGAGTTATATCAGAGTTATAGTTATATCAGAGTAATATCAGAGTTATAGTTATATCAGAGTAATATCAGAGTTATAGTTATATCAGAGTTATATCAGAGTTATAGTTATATCAGAGTTATATCAGAGTTATATCAGAGTTATAGTTATATCAGAGTTATATCAGAGTAATAGTTATATCAGAGTTATATCAGAGTTATAGTTATATCAGAGTTATAGTTATATCAGAGTAATATCAGAGTTATATCAGAGTTATAGTTATATCAGAGTTATATCAGAGTTATAGTTATATCAGAGTTATATCAGAGTTATAGTTATATCAGAGTTATATCAGAGTTATAATTATATCAGAGTTATAGTTATATCAGAGTTCTATCAGAGTAATATCAGAGTTATAGTTATATCAGAGTTATAGTAATATCAGAGTAATATCAGAGTTATATCAGAGTAATATCAGAGTTATATCAGAGTTATATCAGAGTAATATCAGAGTTATATCAGAGTAATATCAGAGTTATAGTTATATCAGAGTTATATCAGAGTTATAGTTATATCAGAGTTATAGTTATATCAGAGTTATAGTTATATCAGAGTTATAGTTATATCAGAGTTGTATCAGAATTATATCAGAGTTGTCTCAGAGTTATAGTTATTTCAGAGTTATATCAGAGTTATAGTTATATCTGTCACGCCCTGGCCTTAGTATTCTTTGTTTTCTTAATTATTTTAGTTAGGTCAGGGTGTGACATGGGGAATGTATGTGTTTTTGTAGTGTCTAGGGTGGTTGTAAGGTTTAGGGGGTTTATTAGAGTAGTTGGGTTTATGTTTAGTATAGAAGTCTACCTGTGTCTATGGTTGAGTGTAGGTATCTAGGAAAGTCTATGGTCGCCTGAATTGGGTCTCAATTAGAGACAGCTGGTTATTGTTGTCTCTGATTGGGAGCCATATTTAAGGCAACCATAGGCTTTAGCTGTTTGTGGGGAATTGTCTATGTCGAAGTGTTTTGTGTCAGCACTTTTGTTTGTATAGCTTCACGGTCGTCTGGTTAGTTTTGTTTTTTCCTTCTTATAATAAAAAGAAGATGTATTTTTCACGCGCTGCACCTTGGTCCTCTCTCTCTCCCTTTGACGATCGTGACAATATCAGAGTAATATCAGAGTTATATCAGAGTTATAGTTATATCAGAGTTATAGTTATATCAGAGTTATATCAGAGTTATATCAGAGTTATAGTTATATCAGAGTTATAGTTATATCAGAGTTATAGTTATATCAGAGTTGTAACAGAGTTATAGTTATATCAGAGTTATATCAGAGTAATATCAGAGTTATAGTAATATCAGAGTTATATCAGAGTTATATCAGAGTTATAGTTATATCAGAGTTATATCAGAGTTATAGTTATATCAGAGTTGTAACAGAGTTATAGTTATATCAGAGTTATATCAGAGTTATATCAGAGTTGTATCAGAGTTATAGTTATATCAGAGTTATATCAGAGTTATAGTTATATCAGAGTTGTATCAGAGTTATAGTTATATCAGAGTTGTATCAGAGTTATAGTTATATCAGAGTTATATCAGAGTTATAGTTATATCAGAGTTATATCAGAGTTATAGTTATATCAGAGTTATATCAGAGTTATATCAGAGTTATAGTTATTTCAGAGTTATATCAGAGTTATATCAGAGTTATAGTTATATCAGAGTTATATCAGAGTTATATCAGAGTTATAGTTATTTCAGAGTTATATCAGAGTTATATCAGAGTTATAGTTATATCAGAGTTATATCAGAGTTATATCAGAGTTATATCAGAGTTATAGTTATATCAGAGTTATATCAGAGTTATAGTTATATCAGAGTTATAGTTATATCAGAGTTATAGTTATATCAGAGTTATAGTTATATCAGAGTTATATCAGAGTTATAGTTATATCAGAGTTATATCAGAGTTATAGTTATATCAGAGTTATAGTTATATCAGAGTTATATCAGAGTTATAGTTATATCAGAGTTATATCAGAGTTATAGTTATATCAGAGTTATATCAGAGTTATAGTTATATCAGAGTTATATCAGAGTTATAGTTATATCAGAGTTATATCAGAGTTATAGTTATATCAGAGTTATAGTTATATCAGAGTTATATCAGAGTTATAGTTATATCAGAGTTATATCAGAGTTATAGTTATATCAGAGTTATATCAGAGTTATAGTTATATCAGAGTTATATCAGAGTTATAGTTATATCAGAGTTATATCAGAGTTATAGTTATATCAGAGTTATAGTTATATCAGAGTTATAGTTATATCAGAGTTATAGTTATATCAGAGTTATATCAGAGTTATAGTTATATCAGAGTTATATCAGAGTTATATCAGAGTTATAGTTATATCAGAGTTATAGTTATATCAGAGTTATAGTTATATCAGAGTTATAGTTATATCAGAGTTATAGTTATATCAGAGTTATAGTTATATCAGAGTTATAGTTATATCAGAGTTGTAGTTATATCAGAGTTATAGTTATATCAGAGTTATAGTTATATCAGAGTTATAGTTATATCAGAGTTATAGTTATATCAGAGTTATAGTTATATCAGAGTTATAGTTATATCAGAGTTATAGTTATATCAGAGTTGTAGTTATATCAGAGTTATAGTTATATCAGAGTTGTATCAGAGTTATAGTTATATCAGAGTTATATCAGAGTTATAGTTATATCAGAGTTATAGTTATATCAGAGTTGTATCAGAGTTATAGTTATATCAGAGTTATATCAGAGTTATAGTTATATCAGAGTTGTATCAGAGTTATAGTTATATCAGAGTTGTATCAGAGTTATATCAGAGTTATAGTTATATCAGAGTTATATCAGAGTTGTATCAGAGTTGTAACAGAGTTATAGTTATATCAGAGTTGTATCAGAGTTATAGTTATATCAGAGTTATAGTTATATCAGAGTTGTATCAGAGTTATAGTTATATCAGAGTTGTATCAGAGTTATATCAGAGTTATAGTTATATCAGAGTTATATCAGAGTTGTATCAGAGTTGTAACAGAGTTATAGTTATATCAGAGTTGTATCAGAGTTATAGTTATATCAGAGTTATATCAGAGTTCTAGTTATATCAGAGTTATAGTTATATCAGAGTTATAGTTATATCAGAGTTATAGTTATATCAGAGTTATAGTTATATCAGAGTTATAGTTATATCAGAGTTATAGTTATATCAGAGTTATAGTTATATCAGAGTTATAGTTATATCAGAGTTATAGTTATTTCAGAGTTATAGTTATATCAGAGTTGTATCAGAGTTATAGTTATATCAGAGTTATAGTTATTTCAGAGTTATAGTTATATCAGAGTTATATCAGAGTTATAGTTATATCAGAGTTATAGTTATATCAGAGTTATAGTTATATCAGAGTTATAGTTATATCAGAGTTATAGTTATATCAGAGTTATAGTTATATCAGAGTTATATCAGAGTTATAGTTATATCAGAGTTATATCAGAGTTATATCAGAGTTATATCAGAGTTGTAACAGAGTTATAGTTATATCAGAGTTATAGTTATATCAGAGTTATAGTTATATCAGAGTTATATCAGAGTTATAGTTATATCAGAGTTATAGTTATATCAGAGTTATAGTTATATCAGAGTTATATCAGAGTTATAGTTATATCAGAGTTATAGTTATATCAGAGTTATAGTTATATCAGAGTTATATCAGAGTTATAGTTATATCAGAGTTATAGTTATATCAGAGTTATATCAGAGTTATAGTTATATCAGAGTTATAGTTATATCAGAGTTATAGTTATATCAGAGTTATAGTTATATCAGAGTTATAGTTATATCAGAGTTATAGTTATATCAGAGTTATAGTTATATCAGAGTTATAGTTATATCAGAGTTATATCAGAGTTATATCAGAGTTATAGTTATATCAGAGTTATAGTTATATCAGAGTTATATCAGAGTTATAGTTATATCAGAGTTATATCAGAGTTATAGTTATATCAGAGTTATATCAGAGTTATAGTTATATCAGAGTTATAGTTATATCAGAGTTATAGTTATATCAGAGTTGTAACAGAGTTCTAGTTATATCAGAGTTATAGTCATATCAGAGTTATATCAGAGTTATATCAGAGTTATATCAGAGTTGTATCAGAGTTATATCAGAGTTATAGTTATATCAGAGTAATATCAGAGTTATAGTCATATCAGAGTTATATCAGAGTTATAGTTATATCAGAGTTATAGTTATATCAGAGTTATAGTTATATCAGAGTTATATCAGAGTTATAGTTATATCAGAGTTATATCAGAGTTATAGTTATATCAGAGTTATAGTTATATCAGAGTTATATCAGAGTTGTATCAGAGTTATAGTTATATCAGAGTTATATCAGAGTTATATCAGAGTTATAGTTATTTCAGAGTTATATCAGAGTTATATCAGAGTTATAGTTATATCAGAGTTATATCAGAGTTATATCAGAGTTATATCAGAGTTATAGTTATATCAGAGTTGTATCAGAGTTATAGTTATATCAGAGTTGTAACAGAGTTCTAGTTGTATCAGAGTTATATCAGAGTTATAGTTATATCAGAGTTATATCAGAGTTGTATCAGAGTTATAGTTATATCAGAGTTGTAACAGAGTTATAGTTATATCAGAGTTGTATCAGAGTTATAGTTATATCAGAGTTATAGTTATATCAGAGTTATATCAGAGTTATAGTTATATCAGAGTTATATCAGAGTTATAGTTATATCAGAGTTGTATCAGAGTTATAGTTGTATCAGAGTTGTATCAGAGTTATATCAGAGTTGTATCAGAGTTGTATCAGAGTTATATCAGAGTTATAGTTATATCAGAGTAATATCAGAGTTATAGTCATATCAGAGTTATATCAGAGTTATAGTTATATCAGAGTTATAGTTATATCAGAGTTATAGTTATATCAGAGTTATATCAGAGTTATAGTTATATCAGAGTTATATCAGAGTTATAGTTATATCAGAGTTATATCAGAGTTATAGTTATATCAGAGTTATATCAGAGTTATAGTTATATCAGAGTTATAGTTATATCAGAGTTATATCAGAGTTATAGTTATATCAGAGTTATATCAGAGTTGTATCAGAGTTATAGTTATATCAGAGTTATATCAGAGTTGTATCAGAGTTATAGTTATATCAGAGTTGTATCAGAGTTATAGTTATATCAGAGTTATAGTTATATCAGAGTTATAGTTATATCAGAGTTGTATCAGAGTTATAGTTATATCAGAGTTATAGTTATATCAGAGTTAGAGTTATATCAGAGTTATATCAGAGTTATAGTTATATCAGAGTTATAGTTATATCAGAGTTATAGTTATATCAGAGTTATAGTTATATCAGAGTTATATCAGAGTTATAGTTATATCAGAGTTATATCAGAGTTATATCAGAGTTGTATCAGAGTTATAGTTATATCAGAGTTATATCAGAGTTATAGTTATATCAGAGTTATAGTTATATCAGAGTTGTATCAGAGTTATAGTTATTTCAGAGTTATAGTTATATCAGAGTTGTATCAGAGTTATATCAGAGTTATAGTTATATCAGAGTTATATCAGAGTTGTATCAGAGTTATAGTTATTTCAGAGTTATATCAGAGTTATAGTTATATCAGAGTTATATCAGAGTTGTATCAGAGTTATAGTTATATCAGAGTTGTATCAGAGTTATAGTTATATCAGAGTTATATCAGAGTTATATCAGAGTTGTATCAGAGTTATAGTTATATCAGAGTTATATCAGAGTTATAGTTATATCAGAGTTATATCAGAGTTATAGTTATATCAGAGTTATATCAGAGTTATATCAGAGTTGTATCAGAGTTATAGTTATATCAGAGTTATATCAGAGTTATAGTTATATCAGAGTTATATCAGAGTTGTATCAGAGTTATAGTTATATCAGAGTTATATCAGAGTTGTATCAGAGTTATAGTTATTTCAGAGTTATATCAGAGTTGTATCAGAGTTATAGTTATTTCAGAGTTATATCAGAGTTATAGTTATATCAGAGTTATAGTTATATCAGAGTTATATCAGAGTTGTATCAGAGTTATAGTTATTTCAGAGTTATATCAGAGTTATAGTTATATCAGAGTTGTATCAGAGTTATAGTTATATCAGAGTTATATCAGAGTTGTATCAGAGTTGTATCAGAGTTATAGTTATATCAGAGTTATATCAGAGTTATATCAGAGTTATATCAGAGTTGTATCAGAGTTATATCAGAGTTGTATCAGAGTTGTATCAGAGTCGTATCAGAGTTATATCAGAGTTAGAGTTATATCAGAGTTATATCAGAGTTGTATCAGAGTTTTATCAGAGTTATATCAGAGTTATCAGAGTTATATCAGAGTTATAGTTATATCTGAGTTATATCAGAGTTGTATCAGAGTTATAGTTATATCAGAGTTGTATCAGAGTTATAGTTATATCAGAGTTATAGTTATATCAGAGTTATAGTTATATCAGAGTTATATCAGAATGTATCAGAGTTATAGTTATATCAGAGTTATATCAGAGTTATATCAGAGTTATATCAGAGTTATATCAGAGTTATATCAGAGTTGTATCAGAGTTATAGTTATATCAGAGTAATATCAGAGTTATAGTTATATCAGAGTTATATCAGAGTTATAGTTATATCAGAGTTATATCAGAGTTCTATCAGAGTTATATCAGAGTTATAGTTATATCAGAGTTATATCAGAGTTATATCAGAGTTATATCAGAGTTCTATCAGAGTTATAGTTATATCAGAGTTATATCAGAGTTATATCAGAGTTATATCAGAGTTATAGTTATATCAGAGTTCTATCAGAGTTATAGTTATATCAGAGTTATATCAGAGTAATATCAGAGTTATATCAGAGTTATAGTTATATCAGAGTTATATCAGAGTTATAGTTATATCAGAGTTATATCAGAGTTATAGTTATATCAGTGTTATAGTTATATCAGAGTTATATCAGAGTTATATCAGAGTTATAGTTATATCAGAGTTATAGTTATATCAGAGTTGTAGTTATATCAGAGTTATAACAGAGTTATAGTTATATCAGAGTTATATCAGAGTAATATCAGAGTTATGTTATATCAGAGTAATATCAGAGTTATAGTTATATCAGAGTAATATCAGAGTTATATCAGAGTTATAGTTATATCAGAGTTATAGTTATATCAGAGTTATAGTTATATCAGAGTTATATCAGAGTTGTAACAGAGTTCTAGTTATATCAGAGTTATATCAGAGTTATAGTTATATCAGAGTAATATCAGAGTTATATCAGAGTTATAGTTATATCAGAGTTGTAACAGAGTTATAGTTATATCAGAGTTATATCAGAGTTGTAACAGAGTTATAGTTATATCAGAGTTATATCAGAGTTGTATCAGAGTTATATCAGAGTTATAGTTATATCAGAGTAATATCAGAGTTATAGTTATATCAGAGTAATATCAGAGTTATAGTTATATCAGAGTTATATCAGAGTTGTAGTTATATCAGAGTAATATCAGAGTTATATCAGAGTTATAGTTATATCAGAGTTGTAACAGAGTTATATCAGAGTTGTATCAGAGTTATAGTTATATCAGAGTTATATCAGAGTTATATCAGAGTTGTATCAGAGTTATAGTTATATCAGAGTTATATCAGAGTTATATCAGAGTTATAGTTATATCAGAGTTATATCAGAGTTGTATCAGAGTTATATCAGAGTAATATCAGAGTTATATCAGAGTTATAGTTATATCAGTTATATCAGAGTAATATCAGAGTTATAGTTATATCAGAGTAATATCAGAGTTATATCAGAGTTATATCAGAGTTATAGTTATATCAGAGTTATATCAGAGTTATATCAGAGTTATAGTTATATCAGAGTTATAGTTATATCAGAGTTATAGTTATATCAGAGTAATATCAGAGTTATAGTTATATCAGAGTTATATCAGAGTTATAGTTATATCAGAGTTATATCAGAGTTATAGTTATATCAGAGTTATATCAGAGTTATATCAGAGTTCTAGTTATATCAGAGTTGTATCAGAGTTATAGTTATATCAGAGTTGTATCAGAGTTATAGTTATATCAGAGTTATAGTTATATCAGAGTTATATCAGAGTTATATCAGAGTTGTATCAGAGTTATAGTTATTTCAGAGTTATATCAGAGTTATAGTTATATCAGTTATAGTTATATCAGAGTTATATCAGAGTTGTATAAGAGTTATATCAGAGTTGTATCAGAGTTATAGTTATATCAGAGTTATAGTTATATCAGAGTTATATCAGAGTTATATCAGAGTTATAGTTATATCAGAGTTATATCAGAGTTGTATCAGAGTTGTATCAGAGTTATAGTTATATCAGAGTTGTATCAGAGTTGTATCAGAGTTATAGTTATATCAGAGTTATATCAGAGTTATAGTTATATCAGAGTTATATCAGAGTAATATCAGAGTTGTATCAGAGTTATATCAGAGTTATAGTTATATCAGAGTTGTATCAGAGTTGTATCAGAGTTATAGTTATATCAGAGTTATATCAGAGTTATATCAGAGTTGTATCAGAGTTATAGTTATATCAGAGTTATATCAGAGTTATATCAGAGTTATAGTTATATCAGAGTTATATCAGAGTTGTATCAGAGTTGTATCAGAGTTATAGTTATATCAGAGTTATATCAGAGTTATATCAGAGTTATAGTTATATCAGAGTTATATCAGAGTTATAGTTATATCAGAGTTATATCAGAGTTATATCAGAGTTGTATCAGAGTTAGAGTTATATCAGAGTTATATCAGAGTTGTATCAGAGTTGTTTTTTCCTTCTTATAATAAAAAGAAGATGTATTTTTCACGCGCTGCACCTTGGTCCTCTCTCTCTCCCTTTGACGATCGTGACAATATCAGAGTAATATCAGAGTTATATCAGAGTTATAGTTATATCAGAGTTATAGTTATATCAGAGTTATATCAGAGTTATATCAGAGTTATAGTTGTATCAGAGTTATAGTTATATCAGAGTTATAGTTATATCAGAGTTATAGTTATATCAGAGTTATAGTTATATCAGAGTTGTAACAGAGTTATAGTTATATCAGAGTTATATCAGAGTAATATCAGAGTTATAGTTATATCAGAGTAATATCAGAGTTATAGTTATATCAGAGTAATATCAGAGTTATATCAGAGTTATAGTTATATCAGAGTTATAGTTATATCAGAGTTATAGTTATATCAGAGTTATAGTTATATCAGAGTTATATCAGAGTTATAGTTATATCAGAGTTGTAACAGAGTTATAGTTATATCAGAGTAATATCAGAGTTGTATCAGAGTTATAGTTATATCAGAGTTATATCAGAGTTATAGTTATATCAGAGTTGTATCAGAGTTATATCAGAGTTATAGTTATATCAGAGTTATATCAGAGTTGTATCAGAGTTATAGTTATATCAGAGTTATATCAGAGTTATATCAGAGTTATAGTTATTTCAGAGTTATAGTTATATCAGAGTTGTATCAGAGTTATATCAGAGTTTTAGTTATATCAGAGTTATATCAGAGTTATATCAGAGTTATATCAGAGTTATAGTTATATCAGAGTTGTATCAGAGTTATATCAGAGTTATAGTTATATCAGAGTTATATCAGAGTTATATCAGAGTTGTATCAGAGTTATAGTTATATCAGAGTTATATCAGAGTTATATCAGAGTTATAGTTATTTCAGAGTTATAGTTATATCAGAGTTGTATCAGAGTTATATCAGAGTTATATCAGAGTTATATCAGAGTTATATCAGAGTTATAGTTATATCAGAGTTGTATCAGAGTTATATCAGAGTTATAGTTATATCAGAGTTATATCAGAGTTATAGTCATATCAGAGTTATATCAGAGTTGTATCAGAGTTATATCAGAGTTGTATCAGAGTTATAGTTATATCAGAGTTATATCAGAGTTGTATCAGAGTTATAGTTATATCAGAGTTATAGTTATATCAGAGTTATATCAGAGTTGTATCAGAGTTATAGTTATATCAGAGTTATAGTAATATCGGAGTTATAGTTATATCAGAGTTATAGTTATATCAGAGTTATAGTTATATCAGAGTTATATCAGAGTTGTATCAGAGTTATAGTTATATCAGAGTTGTATCAGAGTTATAGTTATATCAGAGTTGTATCAGAGTTGTATCAGAGTTATAGTTATATCAGAGTTGTATCAGAGTTATAGTTATATCAGAGTTATATCAGAATGTATCAGAGTTATAGTTATATCAGAGTTATATCAGAGTTATATCAGAGTTATAGTTATATCAGAGTTATATCAGAATGTATCAGAGTTATATCAGAGTTATATCAGAGTTGTATCAGAGTTATATCAGAGTTGTAACAGAGTTATAGTTATATCAGAGTTGTATCAGAGTTATAGTTATATCAGAGTTATATCAGAGTTGTATCAGAGTTATAGTTATATCAGAATATATAGTTATATCAGAGTTATAGTTATATCAGAGTTATATCAGAATGTATCAGAGTTATATCAGAGTTGTATCAGAGTTATAGTTATATCAGAGTTATATCAGAGTTGTATCAGAGTTATAGTTATATCAGAGTTATATCAGAGTTGTATCAGAGTTATAGTTATATCAGAGTTATAGTTATATCAGAGTTATATCAGAATGTATCAGAGTTATATCAGAGTTATATCAGAGTTGTATCAGAGTTATATCAGAGTTGTAACAGAGTTGTATCAGAGTAATATCAGAGTTATATCAGAGTAATATCAGAGTTATATCAGAGTTATAGTTATATCAGAGTAATATCAGAGTTATATCAGAGTTATAGTTATATCAGAGTTATATCAGAGTTATAGTTATATCAGAGTTATATCAGAGTTATATCAGAATGTATCAGAGTTATATCAGAGTTATATCAGAGTTGTATCAGAGTTATATCAGAGTTATAGTTATATCAGAGTTATATCAGAGTTATAGTTATATCAGAGTTATATCAGAGTTGTATCAGAGTTATATCAGAGTTGTATCAGAGTTATAGTTATATCAGAGTTATATCAGAGTTATATCAGAATGTATCAGAGTTATATCAGAGTTATATCAGAGTTGTATCAGAGTTATATCAGAGTTATATCAGAGTTGTATCAGAGTTATATCAGAGTTATAGTTATATCAGAGTTATATCAGAGTTATAGTTATATCAGAGTTATATCAGAGTTGTATCAGAGTTATAGTTATATCAGAGTTATAGTTATATCAGAGTTATCTCAGAGTTATAGTAATATCAGAGTTATAGTTATATCAGAGTTATATCAGAGTTATAGTAATATCAGAGTTATAGTTATATCAGAGTTATAGTGATATCAGAGTTGTATCAGAGTTATAGTTATATCAGAGTTATATCAGAGTTATAGTTATATCAGAGTTATATCAGAGTTATAGTTATATCAGAGTTATAGTTATATCAGAGTTATATCAGAGTTATATCAGAGTTATAGTTATATCAGAGTTATAGTTATATCAGAGTTGTAGTTATATCAGAGTTATAACAGAGTTATAGTTATATCAGAGTTATATCAGAGTAATATCAGAGTTATGTTATATCAGAGTAATATCAGAGTTATAGTTATATCAGAGTAATATCAGAGTTATATCAGAGTTATAGTTATATCAGAGTTATAGTTATATCAGAGTTATATCAGAGTTATAGTTATATCAGAGTTATAGTTATATCAGAGTTATAGTTATATCAGAGTTATAGTTATATCAGAGTTATAGTTATATCAGAGTTATAGTTATATCAGAGTTATAGTTATATCAGAGTTATAGTTATATCAGAGTTGTAACAGAGTTCTAGTTATATCAGAGTTATATCAGAGTTATAGTTATATCAGAGTAATATCAGAGTTATATCAGAGTTATAGTTATATCAGAGTTGTAACAGAGTTATAGTTATATCAGAGTTATATCAGAGTTGTATCAGAGTTATATCAGAGTTATAGTTATATCAGAGTAATATCAGAGTTATAGTTATATCAGAGTAATATCAGAGTTATAGTTATATCAGAGTTATATCAGAGTTGTAGTTATATCAGAGTAATATCAGAGTTATATCAGAGTTATAGTTATATCAGAGTTGTAACAGAGTTATATCAGAGTTGTATCAGAGTTATAGTTATATCAGAGTTATATCAGAGTTATATCAGAGTTGTATCAGAGTTATAGTTATATCAGAGTTATATCAGAGTTATAGTTATATCAGAGTAATATCAGAGTTATATCAGAGTTATAGTTATATCAGAGTTGTAACAGAGTTATAGTTATATCAGAGTTATATCAGAGTAATATCAGAGTTATAGTTATATCAGAGTTATATCAGAGTTGTATCAGAGTTATATCAGAGTTATATCAGAGTTATATCAGAGTTGTATCAGAGTTATATCAGAGTTATATCAGAGTTATAGTTATATCAGAGTTATATCAGAGTAATATCAGAGTTATAGTTATATCAGAGTTATATCAGAGTTGTATCAGAGTTATATCAGAGTTATATCAGAGTTATATCAGAGTTATATCAGAGTTATATCAGAGTTATATCAGAGTTATATCAGAGTTGTATCAGAGTAATATCAGAGTTATATCAGAGTTATAGTTATATCAGTTATATCAGAGTAATATCAGAGTTATAGTTATATCAGAGTAATATCAGAGTTATATCAGAGTTATATCAGAGTTATAGTTATATCAGAGTTATATCAGAGTTATATCAGAGTTATAGTTATATCAGAGTTATAGTTATATCAGAGTTATAGTTATATCAGAGTAATATCAGAGTTATAGTTATATCAGAGTTATATCAGAGTTATAGTTATATCAGAGTTATATCAGAGTTATAGTTATATCAGAGTTATATCAGAGTTATAGTTATATCAGAGTTATATCAGAGTTATATCAGAGTTATAGTTATATCAGAGTTATAGTTATATCAGAGTAATATCAGAGTTATAGTTATATCAGAGTTATATCAGAGTTATAGTTATATCAGAGTTATATCAGAGTTATAGTTATATCAGAGTTATATCAGAGTTATATCAGAGTTCTAGTTATATCAGAGTTGTATCAGAGTTATAGTTATATCAGAGTTGTATCAGAGTTATAGTTATATCAGAGTTATAGTTATATCAGAGTTATATCAGAGTTATATCAGAGTTGTATCAGAGTTATAGTTATTTCAGAGTTATATCAGAGTTATAGTTATATCAGTTATAGTTATATCAGAGTTATATCAGAGTTGTATAAGAGTTATATCAGAGTTGTATCAGAGTTATAGTTATATCAGAGTTATAGTTATATCAGAGTTATATCAGAGTTATATCAGAGTTATAGTTATATCAGAGTTATATCAGAGTTGTATCAGAGTTGTATCAGAGTTATAGTTATATCAGAGTTGTATCAGAGTTGTATCAGAGTTATAGTTATATCAGAGTTATATCAGAGTTATAGTTATATCAGAGTTATATCAGAGTAATATCAGAGTTGTATCAGAGTTATATCAGAGTTATAGTTATATCAGAGTTGTATCAGAGTTGTATCAGAGTTATAGTTATATCAGAGTTATATCAGAGTTATATCAGAGTTGTATCAGAGTTATAGTTATATCAGAGTTATATCAGAGTTATATCAGAGTTATAGTTATATCAGAGTTATATCAGAGTTGTATCAGAGTTGTATCAGAGTTATAGTTATATCAGAGTTATATCAGAGTTATATCAGAGTTATAGTTATATCAGAGTTATATCAGAGTTATAGTTATATCAGAGTTATATCAGAGTTATATCAGAGTTGTATCAGAGTTAGAGTTATATCAGAGTTATATCAGAGTTGTATCAGAGTTGTTTTTTCCTTCTTATAATAAAAAGAAGATGTATTTTTCACGCGCTGCACCTTGGTCCTCTCTCTCTCCCTTTGACGATCGTGACAATATCAGAGTAATATCAGAGTTATATCAGAGTTATAGTTATATCAGAGTTATAGTTATATCAGAGTTATATCAGAGTTATATCAGAGTTATAGTTGTATCAGAGTTATAGTTATATCAGAGTTATAGTTATATCAGAGTTATAGTTATATCAGAGTTATAGTTATATCAGAGTTGTAACAGAGTTATAGTTATATCAGAGTTATATCAGAGTAATATCAGAGTTATAGTTATATCAGAGTAATATCAGAGTTATAGTTATATCAGAGTAATATCAGAGTTATATCAGAGTTATAGTTATATCAGAGTTATATCAGAGTTATAGTTATATCAGAGTTGTAACAGAGTTATAGTTATATCAGAGTTATATCAGAGTTATATCAGAGTTGTATCAGAGTTATAGTTATATCAGAGTTATATCAGAGTTATAGTTATATCAGAGTTGTATCAGAGTTATATCAGAGTTATAGTTATATCAGAGTTATATCAGAGTTGTATCAGAGTTATAGTTATATCAGAGTTATATCAGAGTTATATCAGAGTTATAGTTATTTCAGAGTTATAGTTATATCAGAGTTGTATCAGAGTTATATCAGAGTTATAGTTATATCAGAGTTATATCAGAGTTATATCAGAGTTATATCAGAGTTATAGTTATATCAGAGTTGTATCAGAGTTATATCAGAGTTATAGTTATATCAGAGTTATATCAGAGTTATATCAGAGTTGTATCAGAGTTATAGTTATATCAGAGTTATATCAGAGTTATATCAGAGTTATAGTTATTTCAGAGTTATAGTTATATCAGAGTTGTATCAGAGTTATATCAGAGTTATATCAGAGTTATATCAGAGTTATATCAGAGTTATAGTTATATCAGAGTTGTATCAGAGTTATATCAGAGTTATAGTTATATCAGAGTTATATCAGAGTTATAGTCATATCAGAGTTATATCAGAGTTGTATCAGAGTTATATCAGAGTTGTATCAGAGTTATAGTTATATCAGAGTTATATCAGAGTTGTATCAGAGTTATAGTTATATCAGAGTTATAGTTATATCAGAGTTATATCAGAGTTGTATCAGAGTTATAGTTATATCAGAGTTATAGTAATATCGGAGTTATAGTTATATCAGAGTTATAGTTATATCAGAGTTATAGTTATATCAGAGTTATATCAGAGTTGTATCAGAGTTATAGTTATATCAGAGTTGTATCAGAGTTATAGTTATATCAGAGTTGTATCAGAGTTGTATCAGAGTTATAGTTATATCAGAGTTGTATCAGAGTTATAGTTATATCAGAGTTATATCAGAATGTATCAGAGTTATAGTTATATCAGAGTTATATCAGAGTTATATCAGAGTTATAGTTATATCAGAGTTATATCAGAATGTATCAGAGTTATATCAGAGTTATATCAGAGTTGTATCAGAGTTATATCAGAGTTGTAACAGAGTTATAGTTATATCAGAGTTGTATCAGAGTTATAGTTATATCAGAGTTATATCAGAGTTGTATCAGAGTTATAGTTATATCAGAATATATAGTTATATCAGAGTTATAGTTATATCAGAGTTATATCAGAATGTATCAGAGTTATATCAGAGTTGTATCAGAGTTATAGTTATATCAGAGTTATATCAGAGTTGTATCAGAGTTATAGTTATATCAGAGTTATATCAGAGTTGTATCAGAGTTATAGTTATATCAGAGTTATAGTTATATCAGAGTTATATCAGAATGTATCAGAGTTATATCAGAGTTATATCAGAGTTGTATCAGAGTTATATCAGAGTTGTAACAGAGTTGTATCAGAGTAATATCAGAGTTATATCAGAGTAATATCAGAGTTATATCAGAGTTATAGTTATATCAGAGTAATATCAGAGTTATATCAGAGTTATAGTTATATCAGAGTTATATCAGAGTTATAGTTATATCAGAGTTATATCAGAGTTATATCAGAATGTATCAGAGTTATATCAGAGTTATATCAGAGTTGTATCAGAGTTATATCAGAGTTATAGTTATATCAGAGTTATATCAGAGTTATAGTTATATCAGAGTTATATCAGAGTTGTATCAGAGTTATATCAGAGTTGTATCAGAGTTATAGTTATATCAGAGTTATATCAGAGTTATATCAGAATGTATCAGAGTTATATCAGAGTTATATCAGAGTTGTATCAGAGTTATATCAGAGTTATATCAGAGTTGTATCAGAGTTATATCAGAGTTATAGTTATATCAGAGTTATATCAGAGTTATAGTTATATCAGAGTTATATCAGAGTTGTATCAGAGTTATAGTTATATCAGAGTTATAGTTATATCAGAGTTATCTCAGAGTTATAGTAATATCAGAGTTATAGTTATATCAGAGTTATATCAGAGTTATAGTAATATCAGAGTTATAGTTATATCAGAGTTATAGTGATATCAGAGTTGTATCAGAGTTATAGTTATATCAGAGTTGTATCAGAGTTATATCAGAGTTATAGTTATATCAGAGTTATATCAGAGTTATAGTAATATCAGAGTTATAGTTATATCAGAGTTATAGTTATATCAGAGTTATATCAGAGTTATAGTTATATCAGAGTTGTAACAGAGTTCTAGTTATATCAGAGTTATATCAGAGTTATAGTTATATCAGAGTTGTATCAGAGTTATAGTTATTTCAGAGTTATAGTTATATCAGAGTTATAGGTATATCAGAGTTATATCAGAGTTATAGTTATATCAGAGTTATATCAGAGTTGTATCAGAGTTATAGTTATTTCAGAGTTGTATCAGAGTTATAGTTATATCAGAGTTATAGTTATATCAGAGTTATAGTTATATCAGAGTTATAGTTATATCAGAGTTATATCAGAGTTATAGTTATATCAGAGTTATATCAGAGTTATAGTTATATCAGAGTTATAGTTATATCAGAGTTATAGTTATATCAGAGTTATAGTTGTATCAGAGTTAGAGTTATATCAGAGTTATAGTTATATCAGAGTTATATCAGAGTTATAGTTATATCAGAGTTATAGTTATATCAGAGTTATAGTTATATCAGAGTTATAGTTGTATCAGAGTTAGAGTTATATCAGAGTTATAGTTATATCAGAGTTATATCAGAGTTGTATCAGAGTTATAGTTATATCAGAGTTATATCAGAGTTATAGTTATATCAGAGTTGTATCAGAGTTATAGTTATATCAGAGTTGTATCAGAGTTATAGTTATATCAGAGTTATATCAGAGTTATAGTTATATCAGAGTTATATCAGAGTTGTATCAGAGTTGTATCAGAGTTATAGTTATATCAGAGTTATATCAGAGTTATTTCAGAGTTATATCAGAGTTATATCAGAGTTATATCAGAGTTATAGTTATATCAGAGTTGTATCAGAGTTATATCAGAGTTATAGTTATATCAGAGTTATATCAGAGTTATAGTTATATCAGAGTTGTATCAGAATTATATCAGAGTTGTATCAGAGTTATAGTTATATCAGAGTTATAGTTATATCAGAGTTATATCAGAGTTATAGTAATATCAGAGTTATAGTTATATCAGAGTTATATCAGAGTTATATCAGAGTTATAGTTATATCAGAGTTATAGTTATATCAGAGTTATATCAGAGTTATATCAGAGTTATAGTTATATCAGAGTTATATCAGAGTTGTATCAGAGTTGTATCAGAGTTATAGTTATATCAGAGTTATATCAGAGTTGTATCAGAGTTGTATCAGAGTTATAGTTATATCAGAGTTATATCAGAGTTATATCAGAGTTATATCAGAGTTGTATCAGAGTTATATCAGAGTTGTATCAGAGTTGTATCAGAGTTAGAGTTATATCAGAGTTATATCAGAGTTGTATCAGAGTTTTATCAGAGTTATATCAGAGTTATCAGAGTTATATCAGAGTTATAGTTATATCAGAGTTATAGTTATATCAGAGTAATAGTTATATCAGAGTTATATCAGAGTTGTATCAGAGTTTTATCAGAGTTATATCAGAGTTATCAGAGTTGTATCAGAGTTATAGTTATATCAGAGTTATAGTTATATCAGAGTTATATCAGAGTTGTATCAGAGTTATAGTTATATCAGAGTTATATCAGAATGTATCAGAGTTATAGTTATATCAGAGTTATATCAGAGTTATATCAGAGTTATATCAGAGTTATATCAGAGTTATATCAGAGTTATATCAGAGTTGTATCAGAGTTATAGTTATATCAGAGTAATATCAGAGTTATAGTTATATCAGAGTTATATCAGAGTTATAGTTATATCAGAGTTATATCAGAGTTATATCAGAGTTATATCAGAGTTATAGTTATATCAGAGTTATAGTTATATCAGAGTTATATCAGAGTTATAGTTATATCAGAGTTATATCAGAGTTATATCAGAGTTATATCAGAGTTCTATCAGAGTTATATCAGAGTTATAGTTATATCAGAGTTATAGTTATATCAGAGTTATATCAGAGTTATAGTTATATCAGAGTTATATCAGAGTTATAGTTATATCAGAGTTATAGTTATATCAGAGTTATAGTTATATCAGAGTTATAGTTATATCAGAGTTATAGTTATATCAGAGTTATAGTTATATCAGAGTTGTAGTTATATCAGAGTTATATCAGAGTTATAGTTATATCAGAGTTATATCAGAGTTATATCAGAGTTGTATCAGAGTTATATCAGAGTTGTATCAGAGTTATAGTTATATCAGAGCTATATCAGAGTTATAGTTATATCAGAGTTATATCAGAGTTATATCAGAGTTATATCAGAGTTATATCAGAGTTATATCAGAGTTATAGTTATATCAGAGTTGTATCAGAGTTATAGTTATATCAGAGTTATATCAGAGTTATAGTTATATCAGAGTTATATCAGAGTTGTATCAGAGTTATAGTTATATCAGACTTATAGTTATATCAGAGTTATATCAGAGTTATATCAGAGTTATATCAGAGTTATTTCAGAGTTATATCAGAGTTATAGTTATATCAGAGTTATAGTTATATCAGAGTTGTACCACAGTAGTCCATACTAACAACACCACAGTAGTCCATACTAACAACACCACAGTAGTCCACACTCACAACACCACCACAGTAGTCCATACTAACAACACCACAGTAGTCCATACTCACAACACCACCACAGTAGTCCATACTAACAACACCACCACAGTAGTCCATATTCACAACACCACCACAGAAGTCCATACTAACAACACCACCACAGTAGTCCATACTAACACCACCACAGTAGTCCATACTAACACCACCACAGTAGTCCATACTAACAACACCACCACAGTAGTCCACAATCACAACACCACCACAGTAGTCCATACTAACACCACCACAGTAGTCCATACTAACACCACCACAGTAGTCCATACTCACAACACCACCACAGTAGTCCACAATCACAACACCACCACAGTGGTCCATACTAACACCACCACAGTAGTCCATACTAACACCACCACAGTAGTCCATACTAACACCACCACAGTAGTCCATACTAACACCACCACAGTAGTCCATACTAACACCACCACAGTAGTCCATACTAACACCACCACAGTAGTCCATACTAACACCACCACAGTAGTCCATACTAACACCACCACAGTAGTCCATACTAACACCACCACAGTAGTCCATACTAACACCACCACAGTGGTCCATACTAACACCACCACAGTAGTCCATACTAACACCACCACAGTAGTCCATACTCACAACACCACAGTAGTCCACACTAACACCACCACAGTAGTCCATACTCACAACACCACCACAGTAGTCCATACTAACACCACCACAGTAGTCCATACACACAACACCACCACAGTAGTCCATACTAACAACACCACAGTAGTCCATACACACAACGCCACCACAGTAGTCCATACTAACAACACCACAGTAGTCCATACTCACACCACCACAGTAGTCCATACACACAACACCACCACAGTAGTCCATACTAACACCACCACAGTAGTCCATACTAACACCACCACAGTAGTCCATACTAACACCACCACAGTAGTCCATACTCACAACACCACCACAGTAGTCCACACTAACACCACCACAGTAGTCCATACTCACAACACCACCACAGTAGTCCATACACACAACGCTACCACAGTAGTCCATACTAACAACACCACAGTAGTCCATACACACAACACCACCACAGTAGTCCATAATAACAACACCACCACAGTAGTCCATACTCACAACATCACAGTAGTCCATACTAACACCACCACAGTAGTCCATACTAACACCACCACAGTAGTCCATACTAACACCACCACAGTAGTCCATACTAACACCACCACAGTAGTCCATACTAACACCACCCCAGTAGTCCATACTCACAACACCACAGTAGTCCATACTAACACCACCACAGTAGTCCATACTCACAACACCACCACAGTAGTCCATACTAACACCACCACAGTAGTCCATATTAACACCACCACAGTAGTCCACACTCACAACACCACCACAGTAGTCCATACTCACACCACCACCACCACCACAGACAAGCAGTGTGGATCGTTGACTATTCTGATTCCATGTATGAGGGGTGTTTTGGAATGGAATGCCAAGTCACTTTACCAAACATTTTCTCCTTCGGTGATGCTGTGTTTACATAGACAATCAGAAACTCAGCTATGCTATTGTTATTATAATAGACAATGGTTGCATTTACAGTCACACCTGTGACATCTCACGTTTCATAGAGACTCATGTTCATTCTACTCACTCTATCGATTGTTTACCTGCTGGGGATAAACGTTCCACAGATCTAGGACCAGCTCACCAGCCTCAAACACTAACCTTAACCATTAACCATTCTAATAAAACATCTCTCCTCTCTCTGTCCCATGATCATGTGACCAGTGAGCAAGGTCATGTGATGTGACATTCCACATTCCATGTGATCCCTGGTGACCTAGTTGACATGGTGCCCAGCTACAGCGGAATCCAGCTCGCCCAGTGACTGTTA
Organism: Salvelinus fontinalis; assembly: GCF_029448725.1. Taxonomy (NCBI): domain Eukaryota; kingdom Metazoa; phylum Chordata; class Actinopteri; order Salmoniformes; family Salmonidae; genus Salvelinus; species Salvelinus fontinalis. Next base: position 36,840 of record NW_026601431.1, read on the forward strand.
CTAGGTTACGCAGCGGTGGGGTGGCAGGCTTTCCGAGTTCAGGGAGTGCATTGTGTTGATATTGATGCCGAGGATTAACAAAAGTAACACGTTATATTACTTTAAAGTAACCCGTTATATTACTATAAAGTATTGCATTATATTACTATAAAGTATTGTGTTATATTACTATAAAGTAACCCGTTATATTACTATAAAGTAATGCGAGATTTTACTATAAAGTATTGCGTTATATTACTATGAAGTATTGTGTTATATTACTATAAAGTATTGTGTTATATTACTATACAGTACTGTGTTACATTACTATAAAGTATTGTGTTATATTACTATAAAGTAAGGTGTTATATTACTATAAAGTATTGCATTATATTACTATAAAGTAACACGTTATATTACTATAAAGTAAGGTGTTATATTATTATAAAGTATTGCATTATATTACTATAAAGTGTATTGCATTATATTACTATAAAGTAACACGTTATATTACTATAAAGTATTGTGTTATATTACTATAAAGTATTGCATTACATTACTATAAAGTAAGGTGTTATATTACTATAAAGTATTGTGTTATATTACTATGAAGTAGTGTGTTATATTACTATAAAGTATTGCATTATATTACTATAAAGTAACATGTTATATTACTATAAAGTAAGGTGTTATATTACTATAAAGTATTGCATTATATTACTATAAAGTGTATTGCATTAAATTACTATAAGGTAACACGTTATATTACTATAAAGTATTGCGTTATATTACTATAAAGTATTGCATTACATTACTATAAAGTAAGGTGTTATATTACTATAAAATATTGTGTTATATTACTATGAAGTATTGCACTATATTACTATACAGTAAGGTGTTATATTACTATGAAGCATTGTGTTATATTACTATAAAGTATTGTGTTATATTACTATACAGTACTGTGTTACATTACTATGAAGTAGTGTGTTATATTACTATAAAGTATTGCATTATATTACTATAAAGTGTATTGCATTAAATTACTATAAGGTAACACGTTATATTACTATAAAGATTTGCGTTATATTACTAAAAAGTATTGCATTATATTACTATAAGGTAAGGTGTTAAATTACTATAAAGTATTGCATTACATTACTATAAAGTAAGGTGTTATATTACTTTAAAATATTGTGTTATATTACTATGAAGTATTGCATTATATTGCTATACAGTAAGGTGTTATATTACTATGAAGTAGTGTGTTATATTACTATAAAGTATTGTGTTATATTACTATAAAGTATTGTGTTATATTACTATAAAGTACTGCATTATATTACTATAAAGTGTATTGCATTATATTACTATAAAGTAAGGTGTTATATTACTATAAAGACACCATATTCCTATACGACACTACTTCTGTCCAGGGCCCGTAGAGCTTCACAGCATCACTGTAGGACAGCAATGAGGATTGATCCCATCTGTACAGTAAGCCTGTTTACACCCTTGACTGTAGGATTAATGGAAGCTACATCTACTGTAGGACTAATGGAAGCTACATCTACTGTAGGAGTAATGGAAGCTACATCTACTGGACTAATGGAAGCTACATGTACTGTAGGACTAATGGAAGCTACATGTACTGAAGGACTAATGGAAGCTACATCTACTGTAGGACTAATGGAAGCTACATGTACTGTAGGACTAATGGAAGTTACATCTACTGTAGGACTAATGGAAGCTACATCTACTGTAGGAGTAATGGAAGCTACATCTACTGGACTAATGGAAACTACATGTACTGTAGGACTAATGGCAGTTACATCTACTGTAGGACTAATGGAAGCTACATGTACTGTAGGACTAATGGAAGCTACATGTACTGTAGGACTAATGGAAGCTACATGTACTGTAAGACTAATGGAAGCTACATGTACTGAAGGACTAATGGAAGCTACATCTACTGTAGGACTAATGGAAGCTACATCTACTGGACTAATGGAAGTTACATGTACTGTAGGACTAATGGAAGCTACATGTACTGTAGGAGTAATGGAAGCTACATGTACTGTAGGACTAATGGAAGCTACATCTACTGTAGGAGTAATGGAAGCTACATGTACTGTAGGACTAATGGAAGCTACATGTACTGTAGGACTAATGGAAGCTACATCTACTGTAGGACTAATGGAAGCTACATCTACTGTAGAACTAATGGAAGCTACATCTACTGTAGGACTAATGGAAGCTACATGTACTGTAGGAGTAATGGAAGCTACATGTACTGTAGGACTAATGGAAGCTACATCTACTGTAGGAGTAATGGAAGCTACATGTACTGTAGGACTAATGGAAGCTACATGTACTGTAGGACTAATGGAAGCTACATCTACTGTAGGACTAATGGAAGCTACATCTACTGTAGGACTAATGGAAGCTACATCTACTGTAGGACTAATGGAAGCTACATGTACTGTAGGACTAATGGAAGCTACATGTACTGAAGGACTAATGGAAGCTACATCTACTGTAGGACTAATGGAAGCTACATCTACTGGACTAATGGAAGTTACATGTACTGTAGGACTAATGGAAGCTACATGTACTGTAGGAGTAATGGAAGCTACATGTACTGTAGGACTAATGTAAGCTACATCTACTGTAGGAGTAATGGAAGCTACATGTACTGTAGGACTAATGGAAGCTACATGTACTGTAGGACTAATGGAAGTTACATCTACTGTAGGACTAATGGAAGCTACATCTACTGGACTAATGGAAGTTACATCTACTGTAGGACTAATGGAAGCTACATCTACTGAAGGACTAATGGAAGTTACATCTACTGTAGGACTAATGGAAGCTACATCTACTGTAGGACTAATGGAAACTACATCTACTGTAGGACTAATGGAAGCTACATCTACTGTAGGACTAATGGAAGCTACATCTACTGGACTAATGGAAGTTACATCTACTGGACTAATGGAAGTTACATGTACTGTAGGACTAATGGAAGTTACATCTACTGTAGGACTAATGGAAGTTACATCTACTGTAGGACTAATGGAAGCTACATCTACTGAAGGACTAATGGAAGTTACATCTACTGTAGGACTAATGGAAGTTACATCTACTGTAGGACTAATGGAAGCTACATCTACTGTAGGACTAATGGAAGCTACATCTACTGTAGGACTAATGGAAGCTACATCTACTGGACTAATGGAAGTTACATCTACTGGACTAATGGAAGCTACATCTACTGGACTAATGGAAGTTACATGTACTGTAGGACTAATGGAAGTTACATGTACTGTAGGACTAATGGAAGTTACATCTACTGTAGGACTAATGGAAGCTACATCTACTGGACTAATGGAAGCTACATGTACTGTAGGACTAATGGAAGCTACATCTACTGTAGGACTAATGGAAGTTACATCTACTGTAGGACTAATGGAAGTTACATCTACTGTAGGACTAATGGAAGATACATATACTGTAGGACTAATGGAAGTTACATCTACTGTAGGACTAATGGAAGTTACATGTACTGTAGGACTAATGGAAGTTACATGTACTGTAGGACTAATGGAAGATACATATACTGGACTAATGGAAGCTACATGTACTGTAGGACTAATGGAAGCTACATGTACTGTAGGACTAATGGAAGCTACATGTACTGTAGGACTAATGGAAGCTACATGTACTGTAGGACTAATGGAAGCTACATGTACTGTAGGACACATTGTTGATTCCCATTGCATGCACACACTACATGCTTTTTTTCCTCAGGGAGTCTCGGACGTTTCACAGTTTTACTGTAGCCCTGAACTGATGATTAGTTGATGATTAATGATGATTAGTTGATGATTAATTAACCAGCTCACCTGATTCAAGTAGTCAAGGGCTTGATGATTAGTTGATGATTAATGATGATTAGTTGATGATTAATTAACCAGCTCACCTGATTCAAGTAGTCAAGGGCTTGATGATTAGTTGATGATTAATAATGATTAGTTGATGATTAATTAACCAGCTCACCTGATTCAAGTAGTCAAGGGCTTGATGATAAGTTGATGATTAATGATGATTATTTGATGATTAATTAACCAGCTCACCTGATTCAAGTAGTCAAGGGCTTGATAATTAGTTGATGATTAATGATGATTAGTTGATGATTAATTAACCAGCTCACCTGATTCAAGTAGTCAAGGGCTTGATGATTAGTTGATGATTAATTAACCAGCTCACCTGATTCAAGTAGTCAAGGGCTTGATGATTAGTTGATGATTAATGATGATTAGTTGATGATTAATTAACCAGCTCACCTGATTCAAGTAGTCAAGGGCTTGATGATTAGTTGATGATTAATGATGATTAGTTGATGATTAATGATGATTAATAATGATTAGTTGATGATTAATAATGATTAGTTGATGATTAATAATGATTAGTTGATGATTAGTTGACCAGTTGAATCAGATGCCTAGCTGGGGAATAGATCATATCCATGGACAGGCTGGTCCCCAAGGAGAGGATGGAGAAAGGCTGTGCTAAATGACATGTTTGTGCTCACATGACTGTAACTATATATATATATATATATATATATATATATTTATATATATATATATATATATATATATATTTATATATATATTTATATATATATATGACAATGACTCACCTCCAGGCCTGCGTCTGTGATGGTGGACCTCTTCAGACTGACCGACTTCACCCCCTTCTTGGACAGGGGGTAGTTATCAATGAACTCACAAATGTCCAGGTCCGAAACTCCCACCAGACAGAACGCCTGGAACCCCCTGAGAGCGAAGGCCTGCAGGCTGACAAACTCCTTCTCTCCGCTGGGGAGCAGGGCGTACAGCTCCTTGGCATGGAGGATGGGCGTGACACCCTCCCAGAACTTAGGCTGGTACAGCACCTTCCTCCAGGTCCTACACACCTGGGCCAGGACACACTTCTCAGCCGTGGTGAAGTACCACAGCAGCCTGTTGAGCAGCTTCTCATCCAGGGCCAGCTGGCGCTCCAGGGGCAGCAGAAGGGCCAGAGGCAGGGTGAGGGGAAGGTGAGGCTTGGGTAAGGTGAGGGGGACCTGGCGCAGCGGGGGTTTGAGGGCCGTCAGGGGGCTGTGGTCCAGGTCTGGACCCAGGAGAGAAGCTGCGGTGGGTAAAGAGCCCAGGGGGTTGAGGGGATCCAGGTGGTAGGGCAGGGAAAGCGGGGGTAGGATGCCGGGCACGGAGGAGGACTGGCACAGACGGTTCTTGGCGGCGGGCGTGCCCTTGGTGATGCTGGCGCTGCCCAGACCGTTGGGCTGAGGGGGGAGCTTGACCATGCCGTTCCTCGGGACACACGGAGACTTGAGCTCGCTGGGGGTCGACATGTTCAACATTGGGAACCTAGGAGGAGGGAGAGAGAATTAATACATGGTAAACATTGGATCAGAGAGAGAGAGAGAGAAAGGTAGAGAGAGAGAGAGAGAGAGAGAGAGAGAGAGAGAGAGAGAGAGAGAGAGAGAGAGAGAGAGAGAGAGAGAGAGAGAGAGAGAAATGTAGAGAGAGAGAGAGAGAGAGAGCGAGAGGGAGAAATGTAGAGAGAGAGAGAGAGAGAGAGAGAGAGAGAGAGAGAGAGCGAGAGCGAGGTAGTGATCTGACCCTCATACCATCATGGCTACCTAATCATACCCAGCTTCCAATTGGCTCATTCATCTCATTCATCACCCCTTCCACTATTCACCAGGTTGTTGCTGTGAATGGGAATGTGTTCTCAGTCAACTTACCTGGTTAAATAAAAATACATGTAAAACATTGTCTATGGACCTGCCTGTCTGTCACTCAAGGGCCTGAGTAGATAAACATCACTAGGCACTTCTTATGTAGATAGCTGAGCTGCAGACTGCTGTGTTTCCCAAAACCCGTGTGCTTGATGTTGGAGAGCCTCACTGTTATGTACAATATAGCCTGCACAGAAACAGACACGATTTCTGGGCAAACAAAGCCTTTTTTTCGTTTGAATAATTCACAGAACACTTGGCGACACTCCCTTGGCAGGCTTGCATTAGAAATAGAACAGAGCGGTTGTTTATAGTGGCAGGGCCTATATCTAAGCAAGCATCCCTACTAGGCTAGCCTACAGTATTACGTCATGCCGATGGCACAGTAGCACAGCAGTGAGTTACAATAGGACGTGTTTACTTTGAATAAAGATACCAAGGCCAAACATAACCAGTTGAAATCGATGGCTGATGCTGAGAGGTGTAACGTTAGCGCCTGATCAACAATCATCGCAGATAAAATAAACTCTATACATCCTTCAGTGTCAAAACCTTCACATGCAGTCGGTATCATTATTCATAGGATATCGACGACTATACAATGAATAGCATGCCCGTCATCAAATCGTGTCTATGACTGCCGACAGTAACCTAGGCTATAGGCTACACCATCAGACGTTAGCCTTGGGCTATTACAAACGGATCGAATATTAAACCCAGTTCACTCTGCTTGTGATCGGTCCAATACTCGGTTTGTGCTGCACGTAACACATATCGGTGTAATAGAGCTGAAACGGCTATAAGCGATGCTGCAGCAGAAAAGCTAACCGAAGGAAGGGATGGCTATTCTCCCGTCCCTTCTCGTCCTCCCTCCCTCCCTCCCGCTCTCTCGCACCGCTAAACAAAAAAATAGCATTGCAGTGCTCCGGCCAGCATGAATCTGCATCGCACTGGTCTTACCTTTAGACTGAACCCCGTCACTTCCCCCGATTGACCCGAAGCCTCCCAAGTCTTTCACCAAACGGAGCTGTATTTTATCGCCAGCATCACCATACTACCAGCAGCATCCACAGGGAATGGCGGAGAGCGGGGGATGTTATTGAATTGTTGTAGCTACGACGCGATGCGAATCGCTTGAAAGGTGCATCATTTGGCATCGGAAGCGACGAGGACAGAAAATGAGGGAATATGCGTGAAATCGGGACGATTGTCCTGTGTTGTTTGTTTCATCGGCGCATCATTCCACCGTGTCAGCGGATATAAATGTGTGGTGCGTTAGAATCAGTGTCGGAGAGAGACAGAGAGAGAGAGAGAGAGAGAGAACGAGAACCCTGTAAATAGAAACCAACATGACATCGCCTGGCTCACTGACATCAGCGGAACTCAACAGCGGAGGCTGAGGCGGTACTCTCTCTCTCTCTTTCGTTCTCCCTCAATTAAATTTCAGTTCAACATGTTTCCCATGCCAATAAAGCATGTTTACATTACCAGAGCAATTTAATTGAACAAAAATGACAACACACAAAAATATATCAACAAAAACTGATTAGAAATTAACGGTAAACATTGCACTCACAAATGTTCGAAAAAGATTAAGACATTTCAAGTGTTATATATTATCAGCTAAGTTTTAACAATGTGCAAATAGTTGTAGTATAAATACTAGAGGAAGATAAATAAACTGATACATATTGGTGGTATTTTCTCTCTCTCTCAATTCAATTCAATTCAAAGGGCTTTATTGGCATGGGAAACATGTGTTAACATTGCCAAAGCAAGTGAGGTAGATAATATACAAAAGTCAAATAAACAATAAAAAATGAACAGTAAACATTACACATACAGAAGTTTCAAAACAATAAAGACATTACAAATGTCATATTATATATATATATGCAGTGTTGTAACAATGTACAAATGGTTAAGGCACACAAGTTAAAGTAAATAAACATAAATATGGGTTGTATTTACAATGGTGTTTGTTCTTCACTGGTTGCCCGTTTCTGGTGGCAACAAGTCACAAATCTTGCTGCTGTGATGCACACTGTGGAATTTCACCCAGTAGATATGGGAGTTTATCAAAATTGGATTTGTTTTCGAATTCTTTGTGGATCTGTGTAATCTGAGGGAAATATGTCTCTCTAATATGGTCATACATTGGGCAGGAGGTTAGGAAGTGCAGCTCAGTTTCCACCTCATTTTGTGGGCAGTGAGCACATAGCCTGTCTTCTCTTGAGAGCCATGTCTGCCTACGGCGGCCTTTCTCAATAGCAAGGCTATGCTCACTGAGTCTGTACATAGTCAAAGCTTTCCTTAAGTTTGGGTCAGTCACAGTGGTTAGGTATTCTGCCACTGTATACTCTCTGTTTAGGGCCAAATAGCATTCTAGTTTGCTCTGTTTTTTTGTTAATTCTTTCCAATGTGTCAAGTAATGATCTTTTTGTTTTCTCATGATTTGGTTGGGTCTAACTGTGCTGTTGTCCTGGGGCTCTGTGGGGTGTGTTTGTGTTTGTGAACAGAGCCCTAGGACCAGCTTGCTTAGGGGACTCTTCTCCAGGTTCATCTCTCTGTAGGTGATGGCTTTGTTATGGAAGGTTTGGGAATCGCTTCCTTTTAGGTGGTTGTAGAATTTAACGGCTCTTTTCTGGATTTTGATAATTAGTGGGTATCGGCCTAATTCTGCTCTGCATGCATTATTTGGTGTTCTACGTTGTACACGGAGGATATTTTTGCAGAATTCTGCATGCAGAGTCTCAATTTGGTGTTTGTCCCATTTTGTGAAATCTTGGTTGGTGAGCGGACCCCAGACCTCACAACCATAAAGGGCAATGGGCTCTATGACTGATTCAAGTATTTTTAGCCAGATCCTAATTGGTATGTTGAGATTTATGTTCCTTTTGATGGCATAGAATGCCCTTCTTGCCTTGTCTCTCAGATCGTTCACAGCTCTGTGGAAGCTACCTGTGGTGCTGATGTTTAGGCCGAGGTATGTATAGTTTTTTGTGTGCTCTAGGGCAACGGTGTCTAGATGGAATTTGTGGTCCTGGCGACTGGACCTTTTTTGGAACACCATTATTTTGGTCTTACTGAGATTTACTGTCAGGGCCCAGGTCTGACAGAATCTGTGCAGAAGATCTAGGTGCTGCTGTAGGCCCTCCTTGGTTGGTGACAGAAGCACCAGATCATCAGCAAACAGTAGACATTTGACTTCGGATTCTAGTAGGGTGAGACCGGGTGCTGCAGACTGTTCTAGTGCCCGCGCCAATTCGTTGATATATATGTTGAAGAGGGTGGGGCTTAAGCTGCATCCCTGTCTCACCCCACGACCCTGTGTGAAGAAATGTGTGTGTTTTTTGCCAATTTTAACCGCACACTTGTTGTTTGTGTACATGGATTTTATGATGTCGTATGTTTTACCCCCAACACCACTTTCCATCAATTTGTATAGCAGACCCTCATGCCAAATTGAGTCGAAGGCTTTTTTGAAATCAACAAAGCATGAGAAGACTTTGCCTTTGTTTTGGTTTGTTTGGTTGTCAATTAGGGTGTGTAGGGTGAATACATGGTCTGTTGTACGGTAATTTGGTAAAAAGCCAATTTGACATTTGCTCAGTACATTGTTTTCATTGAGGAAATGTACGAGTCTGCTGTTAATGATAATGCAGAGTATTTTCCCAAGGTTACTGTTGACGCATATTCCACGGTAGTTATTGGGGTCAAATTTGTCTCCACTTTTGTGGATTGGGGTGATCAGTCCTTGGTTCCAAATATTGGGGAAGATGCCAGAGCTAAGGACGATGTTAAAGAGTTTTAGTATAGCCAATTGGAATTTGTTGTCTGTATATTTGATCATTTCATTAAGGATACCATCAACACCACAGGCCTTTTTGGGTTGGAGGGTTTTTATTTTTATTTTGTCCTGTAACTCATTCAAGGTAATTGGAGAATCCAGTGGGTTCTGGTAGTCTTTAATAGTTGATTCTAGGATTTGTATTTGATCATGTATATGTTTTTGCTCTTTATTCTTTGTTATAGAGCCAGAAAGATTGGAGAAGTGGTTTACCCATACATCTCCATTTTGGATAGATAATTCTTCGTGTTGTTGTTTGTTTAGTGTTTTCCAATTTTCCCAGAATTGGTTAGAGTCTATGGATTCTTCAATTACATTGAGCTGATTTCTGACATGCTGTTCCTTCTTTTTCCGTAGTGTATTTCTGTATTGTTTTAGTGAATCACCATAGTGATAGTTACTCTCTCTCTCTCTCTCTCTCTCTCTAAGGAGCCTGGGGCGCACCAAACACCCCAACAACAAAGGGTTAATAAGGTCATTCATTCACCCCCTGACTGACTCATAACCCGAACCTATACTGCACTATGGTCTAACACGGAGATACATCCGTCCAACTGCACACAAGGTCCGACAGAAATGTGACTTTCCTTTAGCCTAGCATTCCCTCTGAAAGACACACGTACACATAGGCCTAAAGCCCACTAATAATGACTGCCATTGCCCCTATTTGACTGGCAAAAATAAGAATATTTTCCAGACTGTTAAAAGACTGCCTGCCAGTCTAGCTGCCTGTCTGGCCTGTACATGTAGGCATACAGCATAACACAATATTATTTTCATTGGCATTGCTACGGAATAGCCTGCAACATGTATCACACCGCAACAACCAGCTACATGTTTACCAGCAAGGGAAGTGAACGATTTGGAACCACAGAGTAGATATATTACTGAGTATAAAACTCATAACACATCTCAAACACAGAGTAGATCTATTACTGAGTATCAACTCATAACACATCTCAAACACAGAGCAGATCTATTACTGAGTATCAACTCATAACACATCTCAAACACAGAGTAGATATATTACTGAGTATAAAACTCATAACACATCTCAAACACAGAGTAGATATATTACTGAGTATAAAACTCATAACACATCTCAAACACAGAGCAGATATATTACTGAGTATAAAACTCATAACACATCTCAAACACAGAGTAGATATATTACTGAGTATCAACTATTAACACATCTCAAACACAGAGTAGATCTATTACTGAGTATCAACTCATAACACATCTCAAACACAGAGCAGATATATTACTGAGTATAAACTATTAACACATCTCAAACACAGAGCAGATCTATTACTGAGTATCAATAACTCATAACACATCTCAAACAAAGCACATACCTGTAGCAAAGCCTTCTACTTTCATATTAGTGTTGCCTAAAAGCATGGACACACAAAACATTCAGTTCAGCTTTCAATAGAGGGGGGTCTCTCTCTCTCTCTCTCTCTCAATTCAATTCAATTCAATTCAAGGGGCTTTATTGGCATGGGAAACATGTGTTAACATTGCCAAAGCAAATGAGGTAGACAATACACAAAAGTGAAACAAACAAAACGAATTAACAGTAAACATTACACATACAGAAGTTTCAAAACAATAAAGACATTACGAGTGTCATATTAAATATATACAGTGTTGTAACAATGTACAAATGGCTAAAGCACACAAGTTAAAATAAGTAAGCATAAATATGGGTTGTATTTACAATGGTGTTTGTTTTTCACTGGTTGCCCTTTTCTTGTGGCAACAGGTCACAAATCTTGCTGCTGTGATGGCACACTGTGGAATTTCACCCAGTAGATATGGGAGTTTATCAAAATTGGATTTGTTTTCGAATTCTTTGTGGATCTGTGTGATCTGAGGGAAATATGTGTCTCTAATATGGTCATACATTGGGCAGGAGGTTAGGAAGTGCAGCTCGGTTTCCACCTCGTTTTGTGGGCAGTGTGCACATAGCCTCTCTCTCTCTCTCTCTCTCTCTCTCTCTCTCTCTCTCTCTCTCTCTCTCTCTCTCTCTCTCCCTCTCTCTCTCTCTCTCTCTCTCTCTCTCTCTCTCTCTCTCTCTCTCTCGCTCTCTCTCTCTCTCTCTCTCTCTCTCTCTGTGTCTCTCTGTGTCTCTCTGTCCCTTTCTCTCTGTCTCTCTCTGTCTCTCTCTCTGTGTCTCTCTGTCCCTTTCTCTCAGTGTCTCTCTGTCCCTTTCTCTCTGTCTCTCTCTCTGTCTCTCTCTCTGTCTCTCTCTCTGTCTCTCTCTCTCTCTCTCTCTCTCTCAGTCTCTCTCTGTCCCTTTCTCTCTGTCTCTCTCTCTGTCTCTCTCTGTCTCTCTCTGTCTCTCTCTGTCTCTCTCTCTCTCTGTCCGTTTCTCTCTCTCTCTGTCTCTCTCTCTTCCCCTGTCTTTGAAACAGGGATTTAACATCTGAACACAAACTGTGTGTGTGTGTGTGTGCGTGTGTGTGCGTGTGTGTGCGTGTGTCTGTGTGTGTGTCTAGAACTAAACAACAGACTGTGTTAACTGTCTGCACTCTGCCTGTCTGTTGGTCCATGGTGATTCCATCCTGACAGGAGAGGAGTTTGAACTGGTCTAAGTAAGGAGCCTTGTCTCAGCCAGAAGCGCTCATAGGAGCCTCTCCTGTTTCTGTAGCGTGATGCAGCGTGATGTAAAAGCCACCGGGACGCTAGTCTGTCACAAAGCCCCAAATACAGTCTATCTCCTTAATGCTGAGGGCCAAGCAGAGAGGTCCCATTTGTACAGACTTTGTTATGACTTAGCTGGGAATCTAACTCCCAACCTTCCAATCTCAGGGTGGACACTCTAACCACAAGGCTGCTGAGCTGGTGTAGCACTGTACATACAACTCAGCTGTAAAATAGATCTATCTGTCACACACACACACACACTCTGCACTAACCCCCTCCTCCTGTTCAGCTGCTTGTGGCTACCAGGATGTTAAAATAGCTCCTTCTGCTCTCTGACTGCAGAGCTTGACGTGAGACTAACAGCCCACATGGTCCTTACCACCACCCACCCACACACACACACACACACACACACACACACACACACACACACACACACACACACACACACACACACACACACACACACACACACACACACACACACACACACACACACACACACACACACACACACACACAGCCAGAGAACCCAAAGGCTGGAGAGAGAGAGCGAGAGAGAGAGAGAGAGAGAGAGAGAGAGAGAGAGAGAGAGAGAGAGGGGAGACAGAGAGAGAGACAGAAAGGGAGACATAGAGACAGAGGGAGGAAGGGGGACACAGGAAGGCTGAGGGAGGAGGAAGAAGAAAAAGGAGTGTTGATGTGATATCTAGGCCCTATCAGACCATCTCACTGCACAAGACATGCTAGTTCCAGTCATGATGTCATTTGCTGCACCCTATTCCCTATATAGTGCACTACTTTAGACCAGAGCCCTATGGGTCCCATTCCCTATATAGTGCACTACTTTATACCAGAGCCCTATGGATCCTATTCCCTATATAGTGCACTACTTTAGACCAGAGCCCTATGGGTCATATTCCCTATATAGTGCACTACTTTAGACCAGAGCCCTATGGGTCATATTCCCTCCTACAGGTCAGTGATTATTCCTGGTCTGATCTGGGTGGTCTCAGTCCCTCCTACAGGTCAGTGATTATTCCTGGTCTGATCTGGATGGTCTCAGTCCCTCCTACAGTTCAGTGATTATTCCTGGTCTGATCTGGGTGGTCTCAGTCCCTCCTACAGATCAGTGATTATTCCTGGTCTGATCTGGGTAGTCTCAGTCCCTCCTACAGATCAGTGATTATTCCTGGTCTGATCTGGGTGGTCTCAGTCCCTCCTACAGATCAGTGATTATTCCTGGTCTGATCTGGGTAGTCTCAGTCCCTCCTACAGATCAGTGATTATTCCTGGTCTGATCTGGATGGTCTCAGTCCCTCCTACAGTTCAGTGATTATTCCTGGTCTGATCTGGGTGGTCTCAGTCCCTCCTACAGATCAGTGATTATTCCTGGTCTGATCTGGGTAGTCTCAGTCCCTCCTACAGATCAGTGATTATTCCTGGTCTGATCTGGGTGGTCTCAGTCCCTCCTACAGATCAGTGATTATTCCTGGTCTGATCTGGATGGTCTCAGTCCCTCCTACAGGTCAGTGATTATTCCTGGTCTGATCTGGATGGTCTCAGTCCCTCCTACAGGTCAGTGATTATTCCTGGTCTGATCTGGATGGTCTCAGTCCCTCCTACAGGTCAGTGATTATTCCTGGTCTGATCTGGATGGTCTCAGTCCCTCCTACAGATCAGTGATTATTCCTGGTCTGATCTGGGTGGTCTCAGTCCCTCCTACAGATCACTGATTATTCAACCGACTGAACGATCGAGAGATCGAAACGATCGATAGATAGATAAACTGAACAAAAATATAAACGCAACATGCAACAATTAAAGATTTTACTGAGTTACAGTCACATAAGGAAATCAGTCAATTGAAATAAATTCCTTAGGGCCTAATCTATAGATTTTACATGACTTTGGAAGGGGTGCAGCCATGGGTGGGCCTGGGAGGGCAAAGGCCCTCCCCACTTGGGAGCCAGACAAACACAATGGGGAGCCAGGACCAGCCAATCAGAATGAGTTTTTCCCCACAAAAAGGGCTTTATTACAGACAGAAATACTCCTCATCACCCCGCCTCACCTCCCTTCAGACAATCCCGCAGGAGAAGAAGACAGATGTGGAGGTCCTGGGCTGACATGGTACACGTGGTCTGCGGTTATGAGGCCGGGTTGGACGTACTGCCAAATTCTCTAAAACCAAAGTTGGAGGTGGCTTATGGTAGAGAAATGAACATTGAATTCTCTGGCATCAACTCTGGTGGTCATTACTGCAGTCCTCATGACAATTACACACTCCCTCAAAACTTATGTGGCATTGTGTTGTGTGACAAAACTGAACATTCTAGAGTGTCCTTTTATTATCCCAGCACAAAGTGCACCTGTGTAATGATCATGCTGTTTAATCAGCTTCTTGATATGCCACACCTGTCAGGTGGATGGATTATCTTGGCAAGAAGAAATCCTCACTAACAGGGATGTAAACACATGGGTGCACAAAAATTGAGAGAAATAAGCTTTTCATGCGTATGGAACATTTCTGGGTTATTTTATTTCAGCTCATGAAACATGACACTTTACATGTTGTGTTCATATGTTTTTGATCAGGAGAGAGAGATTGATTGATAGATGGAGAGATGGACTGAGAGAATGGGGTAGAGAGAAGGAGGGAGAGTGGAAGAGGGGGAGGAAGAGAGAGAGAGAGAGAGAGAGAGAGAGAGAGAGAGAGTGATTGATTAATAGATGTAGAGATGGACTGAGAGAATGGGGTAGAGAGAATGAGGGAGAGTGGAAGAGGGGGAAGAAGAGAGAGAAGGAGAAAGAGAGTGGGAGGATGAGAGAGAGAAAGAGGGCCTTTCTCAGGGTAACTTCAGCACCAAGGAGAGCAGCACAGCTTTACAGCAGTTATAGTCAAAGCTACGGCTAGTGCTACTGTCATCAAGTTCCCTGGACACACA